>NC_057779.1:11505773-11742940 GCF_014825855.1 Bombus pyrosoma
AACATCCGCGATCTAGTAATATCTTTGGACAGAAAAAGCCTGGGATATCCTGTTGTAACAAACAGGAATTCTAACTGCAGATAACGTTACATTGCTCCATATTCGTAATAAACGCTGTATAGTCTTTCAAATATCGTATATCTCGCGGAAGGGAAATGATTTTTAACCGAAACATAATAGTCGCGTTGTAGAAGTGAGTTAACACGCATGATTCAATTTGTTTCCGCTAAACTATTACAGATTTCCTTTTACTTCGTGCGAAACATCAAAGATAATCATAACTTGCACGGTAAAAAAAGAAGCCTGCTCGATGGATTTCGAATGGATTTCGAAGAGCAAGCTATTGATTTAAAATATCCCACACGAAGAAATCAGTCGTTGCTCATTTGCAATCAGTGGCTCGGTCAGTGGACTAGAAAAAAATGTCTGTATCGTAATTAAATTTTTCAAAATGTCTGGTATGAGCCGGTGAATCGTAGATGCACGATCGATTTGAAACTAGGATCTAACTGTTAATGCTTATCCATGGAGACGTTTATAGTGGGAAATGATACGTTTCTTGGCAAATATGTAATTGCCATCGGGAACAGAGAAATAATAAACGAGAACGTGTCGTCGCGCGTATACGCGCACAGTTCAGCCGTCAGAGAGTTTAATGCGCCAATTTCGAAAGTTGCGCGAAATGATGTTACGTCGAAGCTGGGTACCCGTTCCGAGCGACGGCCATCCATTACAACGACTAAATAGACATGTTCCGGCAATAGTGGAAAAATAAACGGAACATGATTTATCGAGTAACAATAAAAAGATCGTAGCTTCATTAGGCCTGGTCCAGTATCAGGATCCAGGCGCGAGAGGACAATAAATGATCGTTTGATACCGGCCGACGATGGATCGAAAGAAAGATTGATTGAATTTCGTTGCTACGTGCTCCAACTATTAACTATAATCATACTAGTCGAGGGTAAAATCGAAACATCCATCATTCCTGTCAATGAGTATAAATGCAAGCCACGAAGGAGCACAGCGGCTCATTCCCCGGGTGAGACCCGACGCGAATATAAATGGAATCGTCGATGCAAAGTAGTCGAAAGGTACTATAATAGCTGGAAAGGATCTCGAGTTATTTCACCGTACAATTTATGGAGGAGTAAAGTGAAAGGCCGATGAACTTTCGATCGAACACGAATAGCTGGTCTCTCCGGGCAACTTTTACACGTGATAACGCTCCGACGCATCCAGCCCGTGAACCCTTGTTCGTAATCCGACGAATCAATAATCGAAAATATTTTGATCGAGACTAGAGCCAAAGCGCTGCGTTTAACTTCAACAGGGCAGTCCATGAGAAAACTGTCAGCCGGTTGCGCGAGACTGGGACGAAAATGACCCGTTTCTCGATAATTATAACACGAACCTCAGCTTCGTTATGTAAAAACTGGTATTAATCTTGTAAAATTCAGAAACACGAGAGGAAACCTAAAAAACGTAAAAGGAAATGTATATATAAAGTTACCAAGTTTATGATATGGTTATCAATTTTATCCGATGATTATAACTTAAACTTTCGTTATGCAAGAACCGGTATTAATTTTGTAAAATTCAGAAACGCACGAGAAAGGATTACAAAGTTACGAATTTACGATAACACGAACACGGTGGCCCGCATTCGCCCATCAATGGCCAACATTTCATTTGCGATATTCTTCGATCTACTTACACCATCGAATTCTATTTTCGTACAGTGGTGGCTGAATGAAGCAGATTCCTAAAGATTCGTTTGATATTCTTACCGTGGTTGTTTCTTCCATCTAGACTTTACTTTATTATACTTTATGAAATATAAAGAAATTGATGCGTCTATAACAGTACGATAAACCATTGATTTACCGCGCCAAAGGATTCGTTGTGTTCTAGTAAGTTGAAACGCCTATTTTAGTTGTTGAACGAATAACATTTATTCGATATACTCGAAGGTAGAGCTTCTCGCTGGAAATGTCAATTGCCACGTGAAACTCGCGACAAATCGAAGATTAAACGTCGTTAATGAATCGAATTTCTAATTGGTTGTACGAACTCGTTTCCGTAGAACGAAGGAAACCTAATTTAGTGCTAGTGAGCGCGATATTTTTCTCACGCTTGCACAATCACCAGAAATAAATAAGTATAGCGATCGCGACCCTAACATTTAAATCCTATTGCTACGTACGTATCTCACCGTGGTGAATTTTAGATACAGTGTTTTGATGTCGAAATAATGTAACTTTCTTGAGAGTAACGTAGCCAGAGACTGCGGCAAAACGATTAGATTATCGATGAGAAATATTTTTGCACGTAGAAGAGAAAATGAGGTTGCTTAGGCCTACGGACCATGGATCGTTGGGTAGGTAATAACTGATTGTGAGAATGCACTCACGCGTTTTTCCTTCGCACATTGAAAATCGGGTCACATAGGCCAGTAGGTCGAAGGTCGTGTATCACACGACATTAACATTCCATCACTGAGCCAAACGAGTTACCAATAACAATATGCGTGTAATCACGTGATTGATGATCCACGCAACGCGCTATTACGCTTGGCAAAATCTATTTTTCGACAAAAAATTTCTTTCCCCCTTGTGTGCGAATTAATTAGGAAAACCAATCTTTTCTCGATTTCAATGCTAAAATTATCGTAAATATTCCAATCTAACGAGAAGATTAATATTAATTGAGAACATTAATATAAGCGATAAATGAAAAAAACCATTTGTGAATATTTTAAAGTTCAAGACAATTTTTTAAACAAATTAAAAATAGAACGGAATATGATATTATTTTATATAACGAATTAAACAGTGAATTAAACTCGTTCGATATTCCTGTTCAAAATATCCGCTTATGTTTGATACAGTTAATTAGCGGTGTATTTTAAAATAAAGCATAAAATATGAACAAAATAATGGAATCAATTTCCCTCCTTCTTTTTCATGTAAATGCTATCTATCAATCTGTTTGCGTTATTTTAAAGAATTTTAAGTTTATACGTACCGTATATAAATCACAACGATTAGAGTGATCTTATCTTACAATTACCTACACATTTAGTGTATTTAGTTTCTTTACGACTGTACGAGAATTTCTGGAGAAAAAGCAGATAGCAGTACTTGCTCATCTCCTACGTTCATCTGATGTGGCTGCCTGTGTTTATTTCCTATTTGCAGCATTAAAGGTCGAAATAGAAGTCTCGCGTCAAAAACATTTCAACTTGTATTGTAAACAAGTAGCTATGAAAACACTGTAGAGAAAAACAGAGGTTTTTCAGTTGACTCTGTTTAGCCTTGTATCGATATCGAAAAAACAATGGCAATAAGATGAACGAATTTTATAATCGTGTTTTATAATAGCAAAATAATTGCGTTGTACGCGAAGTAAAATTTGCAAAGCATAATGTACACAGTATCGCATTATAAAAGTAGATCAAAAGTTGGAACGTAATTTCGAGTTGTCAAGTGCCATCGTGGCGATGAAAATTTAAGCTTCCAAATTTCGAAACTCGTATCCTCGCATCACTATCACATGAAAACATGTACACTATACACTTATTCAAAACGATCTTGCATACTGTCTGCTATTTAAAAAGCCGCAAATTATGTTGTATATCATAGTTGTATGATATACCGAAAAGCTTTTAAATTGTTATAATCATGCTAACTCAGAGTCCATGCCCAACTGATGGCCTATAGTTAGGATCCGATGATATACGATACGTAGACTGATTCCTCCTTGAAAGATTTCCAAACTTCCCCTAAATCTAAAACAAGAAACATTACGCAAAATACGTGAGATACGTACAAATATGTCTGATAAAAGTCCAGCATTCCTTTTTAATGGAAAAGGAATAAATTATTCTTGCCAGACTTGGAATTGCACATGCTAAACCGACATAGTTGCATTTGAATTAAAATATTTTAACTATAACTGTTATACTTAACACGAATGAGATTTAAATACATCTAAGTCATAGAAAGTATCGCGAGAATCTTGCTTACTTGCTTGATGAGTTAAAAGCAATTAATCTGTATGACCAATTATGATACTGTAAGCGACCAACTTAGTTCTAACATACATCGTATCATATTAATTTCAGCTTAGGTCAATCGCATTATATGGTACTGTAATTGTACTGTACATGATATATGTTCAAAATGTACAGATACTATTAAGTTTATAACTTGCCTTATTATATTTTACTCTCCGCTTCCTGTACATTCTTGTTATGTATTTTGTTAATCGCTAATGACCGCAAAAAATGGTTGCCGCGCCCAGGAATAAAATAAACAATAAATAACAACATATACACTGTTGAATAGAGCTCTATTTATCAGCCACGAAGGAGGAACTTGTACGATATGACGCATGTTATTGAAGCCTCGGGCGAAACTTTCTTTTCGATTAAAACAAAGGGAAAAAATCGAAAGGAAGAAAGTGAAAGAGAATGGAAAAAGAAATACGCAGTCGCCACGTCAAATTACTTTCTTTCAATACGATTTTAACTTTCACGGAAGAACGCTTGTCCCGATTGATCAACGATATCGAAGAGAATCTTAAATTTATGCATAGGGAACGAATGAGCGTTAATTATGATCCCTAGTTAATAGCGCCTTTCATCGGCCACGTGAGACGATTAAAGCGACCCTGAACGAAAATCCGGGTCACTCGAAGCGACAGGCTTCATTAATCGCCATTAACATTCGATAACCGAGTCCGCGGAAGTTAGTTTGCGTACAATAACGCGCAATCATGCCGGTAGCCCACTCGATGTCGCGTACACACGAGTTTGCCGCTGAAGCGGAGATAATTTATCCACGATAGACGAAGGGAAACGTAGGTCCGCGGGCGACTTGGAACGTTTTCACGTAGGTACATAAGCGAGACCGGCACTCGAGGACGAGTGGATCTCGAGTGAGTTTCGTGGACTACTTTGAAATTGAACAGCGATCTCCGGGGCTATTTCCGTGCAATCTCGTGCCAGCTAACCAGATTGTAGTGGCATCGCGCGCGTACGTACCGTGGAATACGTTGGCCGATATATATCCGCGGGAGGCAGCTGTCGACGGAATTCATCGTCGGCAGAAAACGGCGCCATAAGATTTCTCGATATTTCGCGATCGCTGTCTATCTCGTTACGGCCAAGCGATAACGTAAAAATGGCACTGATCCTGGTTAGAGAGCTGTGGCAGCGGCGGCCCAGGGAATTCCATTATGGGGAATTTAATATCAGTCGGAAAACGCGGATGCGGTTGACGGAAACAGGATCGAATAGAACGACTGGATAACGCGGCGGAACCTTTCGATTCGTCGCCCGGTCAATGGCGTTTACGTCTTCGAACGTCCGCCAACCGTTCCAAGATGAGATAACCGGCGAAATTTTCCGTGAACATCGGCGAAACCGATGCGTGACGGGCAGATCGACAGCGTGCGTCATCGCTTCTTTCCTCGCCGCGTTGTAATTACCACGTTCGCCTAACGGTCCATTAGGCGCGTCAATGTTAACGAGAGATATAAATTTGCAACTGGTCTAGATGTGTCAAGCAGCGTCGATACGTGGCTAGATAGCGATCGATAAACCGGCGAAAGGTAAGGATGAAACGGTACGAGGGAAGATGCAGCCACTCCTACTTATCGGTCACGACCGGTCCGCGTTTGTATTTGCATGAATATTCGTCTGCCGCTGTCCGTGTGCGCGCCAGCTATTTTCACACAGCTTCGTCGGCTCTCGGCTTGCCCTCGAGCCAGTTTTTCGAAATTTACGAACGGTCGTTAAACGTAAAATGAATTTTGCTCTCACTTCGTCCGGATCATACGTTACCAGAGATGCACGATGTAACGACGATATTTACTTGGTGAAAGGATCAACTCACTGAATCATCTATAACGAGAGACGTATTTAATGCACTTTGTACTCGATTTGTTCCGCTACAGCGACACAGATAATATGAAAATTGCTGCCCGTCTTCTATCGTCCGTTGATAAAAGATAGAGAAAGGAACGAAGGCGACCGTATAAATAAATATTTATCGTCTTTTTCTTGACGCTACAAAGCTTTCTGATCAGAATTTACCGATCGTATCGACAAGTTCTCGAAACGCAAAGGATTAAATCTGTCTTGTTTTATGAAGCTGGTGTAAAAGAACCGTTTCATAATTTTTGCACGAAATATCAATGACACAACTATGATATCGCGTCGTGTTTCATTTTCATCGCAATAATTTTAAAGTACGATATTTCTCTGCAGCGAATTATTATTCTATAAAGGTTGCAACGTGCCGACTAATGTAACACACCGCACAACAAAGTTTATAATAATTTCTTTCCACGTAATCAACGCTCCCCGTCGTTGCTTTTATGCTGTAACATACTAAATTACGGGTGTCATGTACCCATAAACTCGCTTACATTGTATAGTCTAAAGTCTTGTATAGTGTACGCATCAAACATTAATCAACGAATTGGTTGTAACCGTAAAAGCTCTTAAAAGTAACAGATTATAATTCTCTGTACGAGTATAGCTTCACGTACACTGGACGATAGACCTTTGATCGGAAAGTTTATTTGTGTAAAATTAAATAATCCAAGTAACAGAACGTACGTGAAATTATGCAGTTCAGCGTAAATTTTCATACGCACTGTGTTTATCATACAAAACGAAACGTCTTTTTTTTAAATACTATGTTATAATATTTAAGTAAAATAATATTTTATTCAACTGTGTGTCTTGTTAGGTAGAAAAATTAACGGCATTAGAAACATAAGTTTCAACTTTAAAAGATATCCTTCAAAAAAGTGTTAGAACACTTAAAAAATTTGAGATGAATGTGAAAAATCATTGACTTTTTTGATTGGAAAAAATCTCGCCTGAAGCTGCGGGCTATGAATTTCCTGAATAATCAAATTAAGTTCTTCTTTCGCCTACGTTTCTCATTCTCGATCATCGTTTTAATTGATTTTGACGTTTACATTATTAGAGTTTTTAGTATATACTTGTCACTCTTTAATCCAATTATTGTTGTGCAAATGACGATCTCACAAGTGAAATTCAAATTTTGTACGCTTCAATGAATTTCCTAATTCATCGAAAAAATTCTAGAAAATTCTCAGCGATGCTAAGATAACAGAAATGATAGGCTTCCACATATAAATCTGAATTCATTATATACAGGGTGGTTGGTGGTACAAGCGGAGAGGGCGTGATTCTACGCGAAAAAAGAAGTCGAAAATATAGAATAAAAATTTTTCGTTTGAAGCTTTGTTTTCGAGAAAATCGACTTTGAATTTTCGCTCGAATCACGTCTCGTTATAACATATATATATATATATAATTTTGATAGATTAATCATTCCCTGGATGATCTAGATCAGTTATTATATTTTGTATGAGACTAACCAGGTATTTTAATATTTCCAAACGGCAATTAACACGCGTATTACGATGTTTCAAACAGATTATTATTTATTAGCATGCAAAATGAATAATGAGAATTCCATCGGCAATGAACTTGTTAAATACGGTTGCAGGACTTTTATAAACAATGCAATATTTCTGAACTCTCGATTATTACAAAGCCAAGAGGTTGTTTATGTTACAAGCTGCTGGTCCTTGTGTTTCCACAAACATAAACAAGCGTGTTTATCGTTAAAAAGCCACGAATGTAAATTTCGTTTGTACGTAAAGCAGTTCGAAAAGAATATTACAAAGGTCGATAATTACATAACGCGAGATTTTCTCTATGGAGCGAAATAACGGTATTTTCTGTAATTCGGGGCAATCGAAACGTAATGCGTACAAAGAGCTACGACTAAATGCGTATTGCACGCGAAAGTAATTTGACATCGATGCGAGCACTGGGCACACGGCTGATTTAACTATACGCAACTTTACACGAAGCGGATGGAATCAGTTTTATCACTAAATCGATGTATTCACGGTATCTTCCACATTTCCTTTTTATCCTTCTCTTGTGTGAAGAAAATGAGAAATTCAAAATATGCGTGGAATTCCTTCAAATTCTCTATTTATATACGCAGCAGAAATGATTCAAGTACCAAGGTTTATAATAAATCCAACATTTATTTGGATTGCATATTTTATCAATTTTATATCACTTTGTAAATTAGTTTATGTTTGTACAATAGTCTTCGATGCTCAGTCACTGTAGAAGCTTTCGATTTATGGATTATTTTTTTTTTTTTTTTTTTTATTTAGTCCGTGCCTCTCGGCTTTGGACGAACATTCGATAATTTATCGATTATTTATACCAAGTATCGTTTGTTGTTAAACTATGTGAAACCAAATCCAATTTCTGGCTGATTTCATCAGGCTGAAATAAGTAAATGTGCGAGTACAGTATTGTTTGTCATCTTGTTTTAAAACATAGCAGCGTTGAGAGGTATTTTTCTTATTTCTGACAAATTATGGATAACATATTTCGCTAACATTCGTACGCTACAGATCGATCGAAGTCTAAATATTTATGAACAGTTGTACAACAGGGAGGATCTGGATCGATAAAAAAGTCAATCGGTGAATATGCATATCAGCAGATGCAGGATATTGATCCAAGACAGATCAACTTGAAGCGTCATTATCGATGAATAATAATTGCGGAGTTGATCGACGTGAACCGTTCTTCCAACTTTAGATCATCCGTTATCAAGATCCAAAGCGGGGTAATTTCGTAATAAAGTCGAACAAATCGCTCATTTGCTGTAACAATGACATAACTGGAAAATCACGATTTTAGAGAAAACGGGTTTGAATGTACTGAGATGTTATAGCGTGGTGAATGGTGAATTTTTCAAGTCCTCTTGTAGACTTTCCTACCAGTAGGAAGTACAGGGAACAACCGCTTTGTCTCAGTCGATACCACGAAAACTACAAATTTGAGTTATTAAACGTTTACAAAGGTCTCAGTCTGTTTTCCAAACGTTCGTGTATAATTACACTTCCAATCGATACAATTGTCCGCCTCTTTGCGCAACTATTCGATTGGTATTGATCTAGCCGAAAAGGCAACTTCAAGATCGATTGGTGACGATAACCTCGTAGAACAACAGTGAGCACGATGAGCGAAGACAACGCTAGCCGCAACGAAGACAACGAGTCACCACTCTCAATTTGTACTGAGAAGTTCATATCACTTATTTATAGATCGACGCAGCGCTCCTCAGTCGGAGAGCACGTTCGAAATGTCGCAGAAATACGGAAACGTCGCAGCGTCATTTTCTCGCGACGAAGGAAATTCAGAAATTTGACAGAGAGGCGACGGGAGGTCGCGGAAAACGGGGCAGAACATTTCCAACATCAGTTTGCAACGCATACATTTTTGTTACTTCGTTTCGACTTTACGTCGTATCGACGCTTGGGTCGTTAGAGATAATCGCAGCTCGTTAACCTTACGTTAGATAATGCGGATATTACGTTGCAACAAACGGGCGAAATGCGTGTCCCTTAATTACAGAGGCGGCGAATGAACGCGAAGACAGGAGCGTGTTACGTACACACCTGCTCATTGGCACTTCACGGTGATATCATCGGAAGTAGAGCTAAATACGTTGGTCAGAGGCTTGCAGTTTATCGCGATTCTGCCGACGATAGAGTGGAACGAGGATACTTAGGCTGCGCTGGTTAACTTATTCGGATTTACCTTTAATTGCGATACGTCAAGCATTTTATGGTGCGGCATCCTCGCCACCTATAATTTAGTAGCATTATCTTGGTATGCCGGGGCAAGTGTTCCTAGTTCAATCAATGTCTGCCTCGCCTCTCTCGACTTCTCCCTAGACCTTTCTTGCCTCCACTTACGTGTTCTCCTTTCATTAACTCCTTTGCTCTCGCTCGCACCGCCGCGTCTTTCTCTTCCTCTTATCCATTCTCACTGCCACACATATTCGCATTCATGGAATCGCACAGAAATATATAAATTATACATACATGCCAGAGTGCGCGCACCAAGAGTCACACACGCTCTGCATACTCGAGGGCAGCGTGTAATGTATGTCAATCTTTAATCATTCTACGGGATAAACGGTTCTGTCTTAAACGTTACATGGTTTGCACATATACGTTATCAGAGAATTAATTCCTATATATATACTACATACATATTTATTTTATCAATATTACGTACGTAATTATTACATACACGTGTATTACACACACGGTGTGTTCATACGTCGACAAGATAGGATGAAACTTTTTCAGAAGAAGTTTTTGGTAAAATCGAATTTGAAAATTTGCTTAGCTTCCGTGAACTTGGTTAATCGTCGATTAGGTATGAACAGGCAATTAACAGCAGGTTACTTTACATGGGTAACCATCGATTGCAAATGTGGGATAGAATTTTTCCTTTCAAGACGTCGGCTTCAAAAAAATTTCAATATGTTAAATTAAAAAGCATCGTGTGAGAAAATTTTGTTGCGTATATTCAACTTATCTTTTCCTGACACACTTTGTATTATTATCATATATATTTATGTATAATAATGGCGTTGTATATAATTATATAAACATGTTTTTCATATTCTTTGTTTTCTTTACAAATTATACGCTAAGCGATCAGTTAACGCCATAAATCAGGCCAAACATAAAAATCACAAGAAATCAAACAAACAGGTCACCTCAATTTATCATCTCCGTCCTTTTATTTCCATTTATTCTCCGCCTTCATCGCCATTGTTATTCTTCGTTCTTACATATATTTCTACATACCTTCCCTTATATCACTATTGATAATTAAATGTAAAATTAAATAAAATATGAATATAATAAAAAATTAATAAAATATAAATTAAATAAAATATAATTTTATGTGCTAGACTAGGTTAGCTGCGTAGTAGTGAATATCAGTGTGTGGAAGTATGCGCGTGCTGTGTCGCGTGCAAGTGCGTATCGATGAATATCTTTGAAATCCTTCATCAAATAAATATATAACTATTCTAATATAAATTCTAAGCGTAAATTTAGTGTTCCTATACCATTATTTCGGCTATTATGATCCAAAATTCTCAACAATCGCATTCTGTTTTTCGAGCGTTCTCACTTTCTTCTTCTACGTATGTTTCGTTTCACCGTTCGATCATTAAACGTGTCGCGATTTTTATCTCACTTCTGTTTCCTCTACATCTAATCATTCATCATTTGGCAAAAGTTATACATTGCATGTGACAGCTGCAACATGAGAAAATTCAGCTTGTAAATCACAAAAGACGCGTATCACATTCAACGCATCACTATCACGTCTGTAAAGTACAGTAACTCGTAACGTAAGCTATTTAATCGAACATCAGCATCTTGATCGGTAAAACGCTCTCACGTCATTAGATCGTCGCGAAAGTATATGAAAATTCGTGAGATCGTTCAACGTACTTAGAAAAAGCAACACGAGCTACCAAGCCTAATACCATTAACGGTATCGCGTAAACATGATAGAGAAAAGCATGGTAACTGATACTCGTCGTTTTTTACAGGAAAATAATTTTAACGTTAAAAACGATCTCGACGTATCTGCTAAAAAAAAAAAAACTGTCTTTCGGGGATTTTGGGATTAAATGTGCAAGTCTGTCCTGCTGTTGAATTTTGGCTACCGTAAGGTCAGTTACGTTATTGGTCTTTTTATCAAATTTTGTGTCCTATCTAGTTTTTAATCTATTTTTTGGTTTTTAGTTTATTTTTATAGGATCCACTTTTATCTTACCTACTTAATCATCTACTTGTTAAGTCTATCTTTAAGAAACTTATCCATCTATTTTTTAATGATTTATACGTTTAGACTTGGACATTAACAGCCACCAGATAGAATTAAACTAACAAAAATGACCAAAAACGAATTTACTACACTTTTTTCCGAAACTTTAATATATCAATACTTTTCCATAAGTTCCAAATAATTATTCTTTCATTAAATATGTTATAATCTTAAAATATAATTCAAAGTTTTATTTCCACATTTTATCCGATTGTAACTTACAGGAAGATACGTTGGCGCGTGTAACACACTGTATAAAATACGATCTAAAATATTTCCTATAATATTAAATATTATAATATTTAAAAATATATGATGCAATAAAAATCTGCATTAAGAATGTCGAAGAAACTAACAGCAACATTCGACATGTATATTTTCCTCAGGTTACGTTACACGCATTTTGCTTTCATTTTAACTCCATTCTACGAAATGAAGATATACATTTAGCGAACATTTTCTTTTACATAAAAGTAAAAACAAAGTTTGAATTTTTCCCAGTGCTGCCAACAATTCCTATAAGACTGTTTTATTATTTTGGTTGAGATGAAGGTAAAGGTAGAGAATATTTTACAGCCTCGAAACTATTTTTGCTGGTTGCGTTACGTCCCTAATGAACTTAACCACGATATACTTAAAAGGCTAGATAGAACAATCGACTTTAAATTTTCATGCGCGCGTAACGCGCGTTTGCGCGGTAATCGCCACGCTTATACATAATAATTTACAAACACAGCAGTAATCATCAGCGCGCGCTTAGCAAACACGCGCATTGCCAGCCATAAATGCTTGTTCATTCTCAAAGTAATTATTTGTATTACTATAAGGCAATAAATGTCTTGAACGGATAAGCGTGGAACGAGTGCAACAGAATTTAATCCGTTCACCAACTACGTCCAACTACTCGACTCTAAATTCATTTATGTAATCACCTGCATTTTTCATAGTTAGGTAATCTAACATACAGGCAATTTGTCTACAAATCTTGTTCTTACATCATTCGAATACTAATTTCTTCTCATTCAGAGTTGGTTCGTTGGAATTTACCAGACCAGTGTCATAATGTCGTCGCAGTATCCCGAAATAACGGTTTGCGTCTTTCATATCGACACAATTTTCAACATTGTGTTTGCTACCTTTAACCCTACTGCGATCCGCGAATATTTAATCTTGGTCGTTTTAACAAATAGAACAGGTTTTTGACATTTGCAGAGAACACGTTTAGCGGAAAATTGAAACGGGAAATCGTGCATACTAGTAACAATTTCTCCATATCTTGCTCAGATGTTTTTTTAACATCAGAAGAATACAATTCGGTGAAAAATGACTGAAAGTATAGCTAGTTTTTTTAAATTCATTTTCTGTTTTACTTACAGCGGACGATCCTGGCGATGGATATTGTATTTGTCAATGTGTACTTGTCGTATAGCTTTAATCAACGCGTGAAGTCGTTTAATTATCCTCTTTCGTTTACGTAGACAAACAAGTTGATAAAAGTTTGTGTGTCTTAAATTGACTGGTTTTATCGAGTATAATCTGCAGCAATTGTCATTTGATCGGCAACATTTAAATAATATCTTTAAACACTTCTGTGTTCAACAGATCTTGTAGGAGGATTTTTGTAACATTATGCAAACTATTTTTTTCGGTTACTTCAAAGATACGGCCACATTTACCAACAGCACAGTTCTTTCTAAAAGCGTGGCAATTTATGAACGGCAAAAACTAACGAAACTGTAGCGTCCGTATGCTTATTTAACAGGCACTTTACGAACATGTGAGTGCGGTTTTCCAGGTGTGTATCTCATTCACGTGTGCACACCTGTATAAGCAGGATCTCTTCCATTTTCAGGCAGACCATTGTACTACATGGGCAACCCGGTATGCTACGCCAACGACCATAAGTATTCGCACAAAGTTTGCAAATATGTGAAATTCTACTTCGAATGAATATGAAACTCTTTAATCTAACTTGGACCTCCGAGCCTACGTTAGACAAATGCATACAGTTGGTGGATATAAAAACAACAAATAATATTTATTATTAGAAGAGAATATTATATTATAAGAATATTATGTAATATTATATAATAAAAGAATATTAGTACAAAAGAAGCAATAATTTAAGGTGGATGGAACGGTTGGTCCCGAGAAAACAAGCAAATTAAGTGAATGAATTTCGAATGAAACTCTTTAAATCTAACTTGAATCTCTGATCTTATCTTAGGCAAACGTATATAGTTGATAGATATAAAAATTGTCCGGAATTTTGAGTGGTCGTCCGTTTATGGCACGAACAGGCCCATTCTCTCCTTTAGGAAATTCCGAATTGCATGTTCTCCCCGAGCTGTAAACCTAACGACTCCGAGGTCAGGTAAAAAAACCCCTGGAAAGGACCAGTCGAAAGGACACGACGGAGAGACGAAACCCAACGGCTGGTAGGGAGAAGCAGCAACGTAGGAGGACAGTTCATCATCAGACATCGTACCGTACAACAAGATCTCCCAACAAGATCTTACCACCGCCGCGCATCACATCACACGTTACGTTTACACAACAAGTTCAACACAGTGCTGGATTACTCTAACACTCGATATATTAAACATCCTCCACCTTAATTCATCCGATCGTTTTGACCTGACTGGTTGCTTTTTAGTCGATAATTCGCAACAAGAATGATAGTTCATATTTATAAGTATGAAAGTGAGAATTGATCCTGCGGAGACACCTAAGTGTAGTGTGACTTCAGATGTATGCATTCCATGTTGAGAGATAGTAGAGCGATTGAGGCACGTGTTTCTAGCCACATTTTGGAACTTTTATCTTGAAGAGTCGAGTACTCGTTGCAGATGAATATACAACTTTTCTGGCGCAGCTGTATTCTCTGTTTCAGTTACAATTTGTAGCGTGTATTGGTAAATGAATATGAGTACGTACGTATCGGTACATGAATATAAAGTGTAAATCATGGCGAGACAGATGACATCAGGTCATTTTAAGTGGTCTGACCTAAAGTACAATTTACAGTGTTTCGCTGTGGGGAAACTGGTGGTTTCATGCGCGTAAGGAACAAGGACACAGGCAAAGTAGTTTAGGCAGAGATAGCACACAGTGTGAATGGAAGTAATTTTACTTCACGTTCTTACCAAATAGTTCATCCACCTTAAGATGCCTTAAACGATGAAGTTTGATTTTGAAAGTCCTGCTTATCAAACTCCCTGTACAAATTTATCAGGTCATGTATCAAGTTACCATTTACCAGGCGGAAAGCAGAGAATTAACCTACCTCCGGTCATTTACGACCCAATTGTATCGTATTTCTCCAAGTTTTGAAAGGCATTTTCACCGTGGACAAAATATAGCAGGTCCTGTCTATGCGTGATTTCTCATTTCAACTCTACTTTAAACATCTATTTCAAGCTATCGAACGTCGTTTCATTTTCTCCAAATTCGTTTTGCTTGGTAGAACAAGAGCGATCAGATTGAAACATAAAAATTCCAGGACCCTCTAGCGGGCTTTACAGAAACAGGTTAGGGAAGAATTCCTCTATTACAAAAGTTGCAAGTGCGGCAGAAATATTAATCTTTCGATCGAATTGCACCAGATGTCCAATTACTTATGAATGGTAGTGCGCATGTGTGGCGAGTGCTCAAGGGCAATCCAAAGTCCGCAACCCGCTGCCAACCGAGATGCAAACCACTCAATTATGGAATGACCTCGAGCAAGAGGATCGGCCCCAGGCACCACGTTCGACTACGGTTCGCCTGCCGACTTTCGTCCACCCTTCTAAGTGTTTGCGCACCGTTCTCGTTGCACGCCATGCCAGGCAACACGACGACGACGACGACAACGACGACGACGACAACGTTTCCGCAGAGTCTACGGCATAGACTGTAGACTATGAAGGCGATCGTCCTCGATTACTCTATCGGGTTTCGCTGATTTATGCTTATGCAGCCGCGGAACAGAAAGAGAGCAGAGTAATGGAATCGAAGGTGGACCGGTCAGTCGAGAAACTTGGCGGGAAACGATGTTTCCCGAGGGGACGGTCTGATGGAGAGAATCGGCGGGACATTCTCGTTAGCAGTCGATCTTCCATGCTACTTTCGACGTCTGCAGTTAGACTTAGACCATTTACTGCTCCGCTTATAAGACGCTGTATACGCAGGCTGTCTCGTAGCATCGGGCAAATTATTCGGGAAATATATAATTAAATTGGCAAAACAATGAAAAAATTTCGTATAAACGTACGCTCTATTTTGTCTCGCTTTCCGGTTGTAGCGAATTTCTTCCTTGACGACTGCATTTGCTATACCTTCGCTGGATGTGTACACGATGATCATAATTCAGACAAACGCGAGACTGCAGACGTTTTACCATTGATCAATGTATTTACAGCACTAGAATACGAGGTTCATTGTCAAATATCGAGTTCTGTTTGTAAACAGCTAGGTGAAGTTAGTTCAGCTACTTCTATCTATTGGTAGAATTATTCCGGGATTGAGACACGTTCTAACTCGAAAACAGGTCAAACAGGACATATATATAAACAGGGTCGATGATCCTTTTTTTATTGTTTCCATGTGCACACTGTATATATTTCCATGTACAGTGCTTGTATATCTCGTATATCCGAAAGAAGAAAATGTGTATCTTATACGCCTTATATGCGGCATACTTTCTCCAGAGTGAACACAGAGAATCTCAGGTTCGTATGATATACAGTATAAGAGTTGGGGAAAGAAATTCGAGCTAACTTTGGTTGGACAAAAGTATAAGACACTTGGCCTATTTTCCATTCTTACGATTTCTATCGGTAGTTATTTGACTGCGAGCAGACGCACAAGCGAGCATCTACCATTTTTGTATAATATTAGTGCATTTATATAATGGAGAAAGAAGCAATGGATAGAGGGAAAGCGTTAGAAAAGAGCAAAGTCGACTAAATTGTGCTATCGCGGACAGAAAAATATGGCATCGATAAAATTGGCAAACAGAAGACGTTGTTTCGTATATAACGCAGTGAAAAATCCAGAAGTTTATGAACAAACTAAAGGAAATGGTAAAAAGAAGTAACCCCGTGACAGGCAATTTACATTCCTTTCCCCAACTTTTATTTTGTATATCATATGATCTTAAGATTTCGTGTGCTCAGCCTTGAGCTCCTTTATTTATATATTCCATTCAAATATTTTCTATTTATTGCCACACATGTTTACATTTGTTTTATGCTTTATATATAAAAGAGTATACACAGTTTCTTCTTTTCAATATACGGAATATACAGATGCATAAAATAATTATATAATTTTGTCCAATAGTGTGGCAGATTAAGATTTTCTGCGTTCCTCGAAATCTTTTATCTAAATGTTCCAATGAAATGTTTCCAATTTGTTGCTACACATATTTACACTTGTTTTATTCTTTGTGTATAAACTGTACATACATTTTCCTCTTTTCAATATACGAAATATATTAGGTCGTCCGAAATGTTTCTTTCGCTTTATAAGGAAATAATAGACGCACAATGTTTTCTTTTATATTAGCTTATTGAATTATGCACGAACATAATAATAGAAATATAATGAAATGGATCATACCTAATTCAATAAAATAATATAAATAATATTATCACCTTATGAAACGAAAGAAACTTTTCGGACAACCTAATACAAATATACAAAGTTTCTTACAACTTTTTTGTCCAGCGCTGTAACAGAATACCATTTCTCGGTTAATTTTCCGCTTAACTGTCGTTAAGAGAGATAACAAAGCTAATACACTGGCATAATTATTTTTAATCGTAGTAGACAAACTGCAGTTCTTTATCGTTTTTACAATACCCTTAATTAAGTTGGGAGATTTATCGTCGCTACGAATTCGACCTCGTTCCTTTCAACTATGGTCTAGACAACGTATCTCGAAAAATATGTTGCCATAACAAAATCGACTGATGATGCGTGGTACCTCCTAATTCGGTATTTACGAAAAACTATTAGGAATTTTGGTTCCATTTATCTTTGCTTTGTGACCGATGTGTTAATCACCATGGCAAACACGAAACGCCAATGTCAGTGTAACTTTCACGTTACATAGTTATCCAGTAGCCAATTACTATGTTTTTACAGCTTTCAAATAACTTTATCCGCGAGATAATTCCAATTCTAATATTAGTTCTTAACAATTCTTTTGCGATGACCTATTTACGCTTTGCGATGTAAACATTGCATAAACACAGAATGTGGGTCGCGGATGGCCACAGATCTGCAGAAACGAGCACACTATTTAGCTAAAATATGGGAACTAGATAAAGAAGCATAAGACGACAAGATGCGTTAGAAAGATAGAACAAATATCATATTTTACTACAGTTATACGGCAAATAATTTCAATTTAGGATAAACCTGCTGCAATTATACGAACTTTCGTTTGTAATGAAATTTTTAATAACTACAGTTTCATTAACAATAGCAAATCCCAGCAAATTTTCTAATTGTCGTTGAACAAATGTTTCCTTACCGCCTCTATCAAAATCTATACTTTCAGACGTGAAAACGCTATGGAAATTGTTTGAACAGGCTTTTTATCGTTACTCTTCATTTTACTTTGTCCGTCTAGCAAGCAATTTAAGTACAGAGATCCGAAGAAACCTTGTACCACATCGTAACATAAAAGTGTCCAAACAGTTTAAGATCCAGCTTTGCTATAAAAAATTCGTGAAATACCGTGTGTCTTTGTGAAAAAAATTGCCTTTCATCATTGTGATTTTACGAGTTCTCAAGACGGAATAGTAAAACAGGTATTGACGTAACGAGGACTATAGTCCTTCGTAATAGTACACGTAACTGAGACGCCTTACGAAAATTCATCAATACGAATCATTGTTCTTCAGTTATACACA
This sequence comes from Bombus pyrosoma, assembly GCF_014825855.1. NCBI lineage: Eukaryota > Metazoa > Arthropoda > Insecta > Hymenoptera > Apidae > Bombus > Bombus pyrosoma. The sequence goes on from NC_057779.1 coordinate 11,524,458, forward strand.
GATAGTTATTATTAGATGCAGTTAAAAACTTTGTTAAAATATTTAAATGTTTATTTGACAAGAGAAGTATATTTATCTGACCATCGCGTGAAGTTTAATCCAAGTTCGAAGAAAACTAACTTTGTTGTAATATATGATTTTAGCTGAAGTAAATCCTTCTCTTTTACCTTTTTATAGGTTCAATGAAACTGTATAATATGTAAATCAAAAAAGCGTGTACATTTCAACTGTATCGCATTGTAGCTTTGAATAAAAATTTCATTAATCATTGCAAATTTCAACAGCTTCTTCGTGTTAGATGATTCGTTTTTAATTAAAATCCGCAAAACCACTAACGAATCTCCGTGACTATCGTACGATAGAATAATCTGCAAAGAACGTATTGATATTTCGAGTAACTTCATTTCCAGCTAATTTAAGTTCACGAAACGTTATTATTAACATGCACATTAATTAATGTACAAGATAATAAGAAGCAAGATTTTTATCTCTTCAAGTTAATCTTCAAGTTACAGATCGTAATATGGCGATCACTGTATTTTGAACGATTAAAATTTATAATAAAATTTTATAGAATCACGTGCAGCATGTAATGAAAAAGAATTATAACACAGGCATTGAACGATAAATAATAACGAAAAGAAATACAATTTCCCGCGTGAAGCGCGTGAGTTATCGCGAATCGACACAATCACTCGCTCCAAATATCTTATCGTGCGTCACCTTCCTACGTCTATAAAAAGAGCACGGAGAATCTGAACTTGTAATAACGTGAAAAGAAGTCTGTAATCTTCGATCATAATTATGCAACACTCTTGAAACCGGACAGACGCATCGACCTGAATCTTTGGTAACCATCAATTACTGTCCCACCAAATATAAGAACGTCCTAACGATAAGATCGAGAGGAATGTTTCCTTGATGTCCTCGATCTTTGATCTACGACCGACCACCTGGCACACTGTATCTACTACCACGAGAAATAATAGACGAGGCAGTTTTTTGTATTACTTCGAATCAGAACGTCTATGAATCATCTACGAAATAAATCTTTCATCTGAAACACGAGTTCGGCTGTGCTGAATATATTACGAGTATGAGAAATTCAAACACTGTTCGAGGTCTGAGGAGTCTGAAACTCGGTTACAAGCTATTAAAGATTATTAAAGCTAGTCGCAAATTACGAACACATCGAGTATAATGATCGAGCAGTGAACAGAAACCTCTATCGATGGTACAAATGAGGCAATTGTGCATTTAAGGAACGAACCGAAGATACGGAACAGATGCTTTTCGCTTGAAGCTTCGTTTCCGAGAAGGTCGAACTTGCGAACTCGTTTAGAATGTGCGAATTTGGTTAATTACCAACTGGCTACGAGCAAATAATCGGCAGCGGATCATTCTGCATGCCAAAACGAGCAAACAATTTGGAATAAAATTGGTTTTGTCTAAGACCTCTAAGACTTTAAAAGAGAAAGATAGAATCTGAACGTGTTTAGTTAAGAACAGGCCAGAATTTTCAAATTTTGTTCTACACTTTCGACTTATCTTCACGCGTAGGATAACGTATCCTGTCGATTACACGAAGCCGCGTGTCCCAGAATTAGCCTACTTCAAGTATACTTGACAAAATCTCGATTTTCTCGACGACGAACTTATTGCATATCTTTGATTTATTTTTCACGTAGAATTACCTTCACCTCGTTTATCCACGCTCAGACACCAGACTGTCCAATTTTTATCTATAAATGCGAATTATTGGAAAATAATAAAATGCTCACCGTATAAAAGAAATGTGCAGACAGAAATTGAATTGAAATCGCACGCTTTTGAGAATATAATCCGACGTAATTAACTTCTCCGCAGATGGATACGTAAAGATCATACGAAGATGAAATTCGCCCTCTTGGATGGAATTGTATAATATTTAACGCATCGATCGATCCGTCTAGACATTTTCTACGAACAATTATTAACTCACTTGTGTCGAAAAATTATATGTTTATCAGTCATTTTAACTTAAGGAAAGCTTAGTAAGTCATTAATTTTCTATTCGTTTGCCTAACGTGCTAATTTCAAAATATTTTATATAAGACGCAGAATATACACAGTGGCTGAAATATTCCGATAGCATAGAATTCTTTCACGAATATATTACGTGCATCGTACGAAACTTTTCGAAATTTCGTTAGTACCGTAATGAAAAACCGCTACATATCGCGATTATAATAATAAAATTTATGAGATAATGAGATTGCAAAATGTTTCGTACAATATACACATGGAAAAGTTTTTAGACGTGTTTAAATACTTCCGTGAGTTACTGTGCACGAAAGTTTTCCACCGTAAGTGTTCAAATATTGTACTTTCACGAGCTTTTGCTACCGGATCGCAAGTTTACATGCTGTACTTATGCTACCGATTAGACAGAAATATATATAAGGGTGTAAAGAAAAAACACCTGGAGCTACGAAAGATTAATAAATAATAATAATATCACTATATCTTGAGAACGAAATTCAAATATTCGAAACTTCTTGTAACACAGTTTCATTTAACGATATATTCACCATTTACTTCTACAACTCCTTTCCAACTCCTTTGCGCTCCTTTCCATTCTACAAACTCGTGCATTTCTTCTTTCTAAAAGTGTCGACCTTTTACTTGCTGAAAAAGTGAACTGATTGCTCACCTGACACCGACATCATTTTCAAAATTGCTGTTTGCAGAGAAGCCTGACATTGATCAAAATAGACAAAATACAATGAAAAAATAAAGAAAGCAGGACGGGACTCTTTAACACATCCTTCTTACAACCCACATCAGTTTCCTTCGATTATCTGATTTGTCGATTAATTATAGTCGAATAAGGAACGCGAAGCTGTTATAGCGTAAAAAAAAGCACGCCTTTCCCGTTTCCGGCTGTCGGTTGAATTTTTTCGATTTGTATACCAAGCTACATAGATGAAACTTTCCGCTGATATTAACTTGATGCATTTGCATTTACAAACTGCTGACCGAAATTCGACAGCCAGTTCGCTGCTAACAAAAAAGCTGCGCTTTCTTGCACGTTTCCCGATACCAAATAACTCCAACGTTATCGAAATTTACGTTTCAGAAGGAATGCAATTGCAGTAATTCCACGCAGAATGCACGTGTCCCACGTGTGACACGTAGCGCGATATCTTCGAGACACCAACGGCAGAAACTCCAATTAATTCACATAAACGAGTACACGAAATGAGGAACGTCACTATGTCCGCTTCAAGTAACAATAGATTACGGCGAGTAATTGTTTCTGAGTCGCGCAATATTCTCGTAGGCCGCATTGTAAACGCCACAAAACCTTTTTGCTTTTCTGTCTTTCCACATTTACCGGAGCGGAAAATGTTGCCTATGCATACGTGTAAAATATGTCATACCGAGTGGAATGGAAAGCGAGAAAATGCCTGTATCATTGATGTCGCGAGTCCAAAGCTTTAGCGCAACACGGACTCGCGACTTTCTGTAAAACGGCTTAGTACGCAAAATCAGATTTCCAGAAAAATCACGAATTTAGATAAACACGCCGGAAAAGCCAACTACAGCGTGAACTGTCTTCGTATCATATTTATCTTTTGGAATACGCGTAACAGGATTTCTAGAGGAGTAAACAGGTAAAATATGTGTTTAAGACGCGACAACTGTCGTAATTAAATTTAGCAAGACGAATAAAATCGTCTGTTTTATTTTTGACCGAGTTTCGAAGAAAAGAAAGCAACGTACACACACTGTTTTTTCTTTTTTTTTTTTTTTTTTTTGTACGGCGACATGGTATCAATTTAAAATTAATCCACTGATTAATTTTAAGGTATAAGAACCTCACAATCGATCCAAGTTGATGAGAAAATGGTTAGTTGGTTAAAGTTTGCTATTTTTGCAAAACGACGATCAAACAGGTACAGTAGAAATTTGTAAAAGCTATTTGCTAAAAATTAAATTGAAAATGTGTTTGCTTTCAGAAATCTCTGACCTAAATTCGATTGAAGGATGAATTAGGTAAAATGTTCAGAAAATTGGGCCGAAAATCTGAACGCAACTTGTGCTATATAACGAGTGTGATAAAAAGACTAATGACAAAAATGCGAAAAGTAATGAAAACACTAATTTAGAGAGAACTGATATAGCGAGGAGAAAGAAACTTAATTTTATTATACAATAGTCAATTTGAATATTGAATATTCAATGCACGATATTCATATATTGAATACTGAATATATAGCTTGTTATTAGATATAATAGCATGATGCTGTTATAATGCAAAATGTATTATACATACATCGGTATATCACGGAACGTTTTATGTAAAATTCCAAATCAGCCAATGATTTCCTCAACAACCTTCTGCTCGTAACTTTTAATGGAAAAGCTAATAATTTCTTAACAATTTTTCAAATTCGTTTCGTTTCTCGAACCGGTGAATTCGCATACGATAATTCTTAATTAAGTGCAGCGAGTAATCATAGATTGTGCATCGCGCGAACGTTTATAAATTCACGCATGTACTTTGTTCGTGACACTTTTACAATGTGTGCTGATGACTGGGACGCGGACGTTTATGGGAAATTGAAAAATATAAAAACTCAGAAACATATAGAATACACGAAATATAGTACTCGTTATGATATTTAATATGTAAAACAATTTTCTATCCAGGTTATACTCTGCGGAGAAAAATATGAATTTTTGTAGATACGCGCAGTCCACCAGCGAACAACGAACGTCAAGAAAATTCGCGTACTGCACAATTTCGTCACTCAGATATCTTGCAATACGGAAATCGTAGAAAGCGAAGCCTACAACGAATTGTCCTTACCTCGGCGATCGCACGCTACGATAAAAAGTGAAATGAGAAATTGCAGGATAAACCAGAGATCGAGGTAGCATGGCGTTACACGCGTCTTTCTCTGATTTTATTTCACGGACCAATTTAAGATCGCGACCGACGAAAGTACTCCAGGATGAAAAAATTAGAATAGCGTGAAAGGGAGATGACAGTGGATAACAACGGAGCGATTTTCGTCCTTAACGCAGAACGATTCAGCTCGGTTTCCAACAACTCGTAGCTAATGTCGGCAAACGGGATACCCATTCAGGAAATTGACCCATCTGAAACAGGCGACTATCAACAAACACGAGGAAGAAACACTGGAACAACCCTCTTTTTATGGACGCTCTCTCTTTTAGCAAACTGAAGCTGCCTGCCGTTGCTTCGTGCTAATCGCGTAGGGAAAACGAGCTTGGACAAAGCTACCAAACAAAGAACCTAATAAATGAAACTCGCCGAGGTGAAATACCAATCTTGATCAAAGTATTTAACAAGGAAACAGCAGCCTGGTCCGAAGGAAATGAAGGACGAAGAGGATATTAAAAACGTTCGAGGATACGAGGAGCGAAATTAACGGAGCACAACGAAAATACAGAGAAAATTGTGGCGAGAAGAAAGTTTGAGATTAGTAGTTTCGTATGAGTAGACGAAGTATATTTGGAATAGCGAAGTATCCGAAGAAACTACGGTGCAATTTGAAAAATAACCGTCCCGAGGCGTTGCACTCGTTAGAGTATCAGTCAGCTACACTCCGGCTATGTAATAAAGTAAAGTAATAAATATAACCCACAATGGATATTACCTCTCTTCCTATTCACTTTTTTATTTCTTTTAATTGCTCCACACTTTTTGCGAACCTCACTTACGATATCCTCCGATGTTTCTACCATACTGTATACTGTCGTTGCTTAATGTCGCTTATAGTTTGAACTTAACAATCGGCAATTTGAATGAACAATTTCTCGGTAATATCTCTCTGAATGTCTATATCGCACAGCAATAACAATAGCAATGAAAGACACGCGAAGGAAGAAAGAACAAGACACGCAAGAAACCTTTCGTCAGAGTTTCGTCGTCGTTTTACAAGCGTTGATGCCGAGTGGATAAAAATTCGGCGAAGAAGAATCGGCGGAGTAACTGCGAAAGGCTGATTTCACGAACGTCGACTGGACTCGATGCCCGCGGCGAAGGTTCCAATCGGAACCGTTAACGAAGCGAGATGTAAGTTCAGCATAAATCGAGGTTACGTTCCGAGATGAAAGAAGCCTGACAACCTACGATTTATCGCTGGTAATCGATGTTGTTTAGCCGTCAAGTCGCAACGTGGCAAGTTCCCGAGGTGTGCAAGCACGTCCGCGCGATCACTCTCCATTCGAAATAGAACGTCTCGCGGCGATGAGTTTCTGTCAGTCGATGACCTTAAAAGATGACAACTGTACTTGCGAGGAGGCACGAGACACATACGCGCGAATCGAAATCGCCTGTACGCGCTCACACGCGAGCATCGTGATCCCTTCGGCGTCGAAGCTGATACATACTTCGCAGCTAGGGAAATGTGGCCAAGATTTGTCGCTGCTCGCTGGATATCGCCCGAGAGATAAGCACAAATCCCGAAGCTCGATCTATAGCGATAGCACCTTAGGAACACGGCGACCTAGTTCCGCAGAATTTCGAGATCGATGCGCGCAAGAATCGAACAAGAATATTTTCTTACGAGTTCGCTAGATTTCAGAAACAGCGTGACGAGTCGACATTTTCAAACGGTAACGCCTCTTCCATTTATGCACGTTACACCCTCCGCCCACTTATTATTATTATTATTAGGCGTGGTTCCCTGGAAAATGAGGCAAACCTGTTTGTATTGAATTTTGGAATCCGATAAATCTCACGCTACGATTTAATAAACCGCAAGTCGTTAGAGCGTTGTTGAAACATTTATGAACAGATTTTCATGGATTTTTATATCTGAACATAACTAAAGAAGTGGAAGTAAATAAAAATTTCGTCTACTAAATATCCTAATAAACATTTTACTTTCAACGTTTTATACATTTTTTGCATATTATAAGCATCGAGTGCGTTTTTGCATCCTCGAATTTCCCATCAATAAAGAAAAATCCATCTACGCCTACCTGATTCGAAGCTACGAACAGAACATAATATGTTCCAAGTTATAACGCGGATTTCATAGATATTGAACTTTAATATTCTTTTCAATCGCTGTCAACTAACATTGACTTGTATCTTTAGATTTTACATTATATTTATTATTGCTCGATTTCATACGCTTTATGAACGAAGATAATAAGATTCAAATTTCGCGGTGTTCGTGGAATTTCAGATTAAGAAACGAGAGGCTTCAACGTACGAATCTCAATTCTTGCAATCGTTATCTTGCATGAACGCATAATTCTGATCGAATAATCGTCCCTTTGATAACCTAGATTGATCATTGAATTTTTCCTGGCTTCCTAATATTTACGACAAATTAATTACGAGATATTTTATGTGTTTTTAATCGATTTTATTTAATTATTTTATTTATTCGCTGTTCAAGAAATGAAATATTTCCGAGAAGCGTTCCAGCCAAATATTTTTCCATCAAATACGCCGATAAAAGATCAAAATAGATTGACAATATTTAGCTTAGTTCCATTTCAAATAAATAAATAATCGGATTTCTTATTTCCTGAATTTCATTTCGATTTCCTTTAATTGCGGTGAAAGCATCAGAAATTCTTTACATTAACTTTTGAACGGTACTTTTTACCCGGACAACTAAGTTGTTCCTTTAGAATTCTTTACAAACGTATTTCCTGTTTCTGGAAATTAAAAAAATTGATACTTTTCGATTTACCTCCGATTGGACCGTTGCAAGAAAAATCAATGCATTATTATCTCTCGATTTCTTTGTATTTTTATGTTAATTCCAAATTTGGGAATAAATTACAATGAAATTCACACAAAATGATATTTATATCTTCGTTTGATAATATGTTTCGCGTTGAAGTATTTTTTACGTTCATAAATCCATTTTTCGTGCGTTTGTATGCATCTTATATAGACCGCTAACATCACTGTAGCAGAAATGTAAAGCCACTATATCACGTTGATATACCTCGATCTTTATGAAACTTTTAAGTCCGTAATCTTCGCGTGATTAATCTATGTACAAGTTTGTTGAAATTTCACTGATAATATGCACACGTACACGCGATATCCAACGCGTAAGTGCAGAAGCCCTGCTCCTACTTATTTCACCTACTATTTTATCGCAGCTACTCTTTTAAGCTACGTTTTTACGTAACAGTAAAAGTCATGGTTTTCGCTGTCGTAACTCTGACGCTAGAAAATCAAACCTGCTAAAATTACTTGGCATCGATATCGCTACAGCGAGTCCAATACGACATCTAGTTTCCACAACGACGAAAGTCATAATATTTAGTACCATGACCATAAAATCACGATTTATCGTTAGGTGGAAACGCAGCTTTAGGCTGGCTGGCCCGAAGACCCAGAAAAACGCAGGAAGCCAGTCTGAAAATCGCCGCCAACCGACTCACCCACGCTCCAGAACAGTCTTACAGTAAATACAGTTACACGAATGATTTCACATACAGCTTCGTTCTACGTCGAGTTTTCTTTCCTCCTTCAAACACAAGCTACGCGGACTTCGTTTCTAATAAAAATCTGATACTCTCTGTACAAATGCAATAAAGAGATCCAACAACGTCCAACGCATCGACAAGCAAATACGGTCACCTGTTTTCATTGAAAGCGATTCTCATCGTCAGTTTCCGGATATCGCGGAAGACATGATTCATTCACGATCGATGTTTCGTAACTGGAATTATTGGTGAAATTTCAGAGAGCGTGTTAAGTATTCGCGAGTATTCAATGTCTCGTGAAAGGAAACTAACGCGGAATACAATCTTCCTGTTCTCGAGGCTCGAGTCCGGTCACGTTCACGCTCGGCGACACATTGAAGCGGTAAGTGTCGATGGACTTAGTCTGGACTTAGCCGGTTCGTCTGCGTTCCCATACGCGTATGTCATCGCAGGCGACACATTAGCACGTCGCACCTTAATGTACCGCCCTGCTGTACACCGTCGATTTTCCCGCGGAACGCTCCGTCCTATTTGCCATGCCATTCAGAATTATCATTTCAGCCCTACGTATCTTTCCTTCGTCTAAGCGCAACTACCGGCAAAGAAACTACAGCGGAACATCGAGTACTCGCAGACCTATTATCCGAATGTTTTGCTATGCGAAACGTTCTATCGGCCGAACAATATCTCTTGCTTCTGTAATTTTACTCTTTGCATGTCGTCTTTACGATTTCATACTTTTCCGATCACTTTGGTATGAAGGTAATATCGCACGCGTTCGTATCTCGTGCACGATAAGATTATAATCGGAAACGTGTAGCGTCGAGCGTCCAAAGAGGATAAACAATATTTCAAAAGCTAGATAAAAGCGTGAAAAAATTGCAAGAAATCTTCAAACCTAGTAGATACGCGAAGAAGTTTTAAAATTTGCTTGTGAGATAAAATATTTGTGCAAATATTAACGTCAATGTTTGAAGTCCTGACGTTGGAAACAGAAAATTGCAACGAAAGTAAAGATGAATTAGGTGTCTTCTTATTTCGAAGACTCAGATGATTTCAAACATAAACTGAATGTAATTCAACTCAGCTTCAATGCCGTAACTAGAACTTGGAACTAGCAGAAAAGATATCCATAAATGAGGAAAGGAATTTGTGAATGAGTTAGAAAATATTTCATTTATATTATATCGTATTCTTTGCAATATTCTTGTATTATTCTTTTTGAAATATAGAATAATACTTAGAAGAGAATTTCCTCGTCCAAATAGTCACGCCCTCTGTTAATTCGAGTACTTGAGACTCCGCCGTCAGATCCCGCGGCCAGACATTAAGAACGAAGAACGCTTAAACTCTCGACTCTTCATTTGGCAAAATTATCTTGCAAAGGGGCGCAGATCTTGTCGCTGGCAGGCTCAAACCACTTTACATTCGATCATCTATAAGAGTTCCTTCGTCAACGTTTTAGTTTCACACGTCATGCTCGCTGTCTGAATTACCATAAAAATAGAAATAGAAATAAACGTTTCGCTCGTTAGATTATCGTTGTCAAGGAGCTTTCTCGAAAGGGGTCTATTGGTTGAAACATAAACGGCGAATGTAGTTAAATTATTCTGCTAGATTTTTACTTCTTATATTTTGTAAATAAAGAAAATGAAGTTCTTTAAATGTCAACCTAGCGAAAACCAATAGTATGCAGTTGATATTAAAAAGAAGAAAATATTAAAACTTCCAACGTGATTCACTCGATTCAATATTCTGTCTCCTGCGTCCTTCTTGAAGAAGATTCCTCCATTTCCATTTCCAGTAACTAATTAATTAATTTTCAATCACGTACAGGAAGACATCTATAAGTATCAGGACACCTACAAAAGATGAGATAGACCTGACAAATTATTAGGATCTGTTCGTTTACAATTAACATTATCTATATAAACAATCCATGTACTTTATATTGTAACAACAATATCATAGATAGCAAAGTTATATATCTTTTCACAGTCACTGTTTTCATTAATTTTGACATCGCATTACATCTTCCACTGTATTTTCTTATTTCTTGCTTCCACGTATTCTGCAAACAAATGATTTCACGAGCGAGATTCAAATTTTGCAAACCTGCTACACAATTGTTCAAAAATGTTCCCAATGAGGTTTATGTTACGACCGTTCGCGGAGAGACGCGATCGCGAGGAAACGCGTCAAATTCTCGCTACGATTTTCATAGTCGACGCCGCGAATCAGTCGTTCCTCTGTTTCGATAAGTTTCAAATGATTATACCACTGAATTAACAGAGTTAATATAAGCTTCTATGTTTAACAATATTTAAGATCATAATTAACACGTTGCAAATGACTTAACGATGATACAACTAGTTTATTATTATAATTCGACTCGACTTTACAGTATTTCTCGACGTATTCGTTTCACTAAGCGACCTTCATTTTATTTCTCTGAAGCTCTCGAAGCATTCGGTTTGACTCCTCGTATGATACTGATTGCCCTTCGATCTTTTTCTTTGTCTTCTCTTGAAGACGACCCCACCAAGCTCGGGTCTCGCGACCGTTCGCGCCTATGATCACGTATGCCACCTTTTTTGTGTAGGTAGAATAACGGACCGAAGGCGAATCGATGTTTTTTAGAACTCGCTGCTTGACGACAACTATGCGTTTATCGCTACTTTGTGTATATTTTGACGGTCATGTAAGACGATCTGTCTGCGACACCGTAGTACCAAAGGAGACGGTTAGGAACACGGCCTATAGTGAGCCTCGGGGCGTAACAGTTTATATGAGAACGTATAATCCACAATTTATTACCTTTCGTAAATGGTTTTCCTATATTTATGCTTAAACACGTATAATACTAATCGATTATCTTAATTATAATTCTGATCCACTGATCCTTTGAAAACCAGGACCGATTATCTTTTTTCTGACCACGGTCGGTGTCCTAAATTCGTCAACAGTCGCGTAACAAATTTCCTTAGTGTAAAAAGCAAAGACAGACTACCGTTTGAAAATAAGCCTGCAAGTTGCAAGTACCGGTAGATTTCAATCGGCACGATTGAAACGACTGATACGCGACAAATAAGCGGCGTAATAAAGGCCTGAATATGCAAACGCAAATTACACCTTACGAATCGATTTAACCAGCGTTCTAGTATAGTCAGCAGGGAAGGATCGCGAATTCGTTTGGTTGACGTTAACGAGCGACGATAAAATATCAATCTAGCCAGAAGTCACGCACGTATGTACAGACGACGAGATATTAACGACGTATTAGCACGTCACATCTTGAAGCACCAGGACACGGGACATTGCAAATTTCCCGTTCCGGCAACGAGTCCCACTTAGCGGACCACCGAGGATTTCCACGTCAGTTGTAACTAGAACGTGGCTTGTTGCTAGCGACAGCGGCACCGGCTTTGTTCCTGTCAGACCAGAGTTGCGCGTTGCATACCACGGATTGCACCGCGCGCGCTTTTCTTTCGCCCTTTAATTAATGCGACTATCCAACAAAATTGGAGCGTCGACGCTGGCTACGATTTATACGAAATCGATACAAACTATTGCAGTTACAAAAGCCGAAATTACTTCGCGTAGATCGGATGAGATATATAACTAGACTGGAAAAATGAAAATACCATAAAACTGTCGTTTCGACATACAGTGGAGCACAGCGGAACCATTCAAACTGGAAACTTCTCGTCTACCGCGATATATAAAACAATTTGAAATTTCATTAACGCCGTAACGAGACACGACTGTCGTGTATAAAAGTCAACATTTATCAGTTTCATCGTCGAAGAAAAGTTCATTATCCTTTTATATAGATCCAAGCTATGGATAGGATAGGAAAAATTCTTTAAAATTGGTATAGGAATTATGCTATTTGTAACAATTAATAATCTTTCAAACCGGTTGGAATTTCGACAAAGTCGTGTAGTTAACTTTAATACGCCATTGACCAGGTTTCATATAATCGATTTAAATGTCGTTACATCTGTTCATCGTTGCTTTGTCATTAATTCATACGTTTTAATAATATCTGTGTATTGTTAATTCAACTCGGCCACGGACTTCTCAGGCCCAGTAGAGTATGTTCACAGGCTTGAAACACTGTTTAATGACGATTTTACAGTAATAAAACATTTACTTTCTGTATCTAAAGACCCGTTAGAAAATCGAATAATTTCTTCCCTCCATTAAAAGATATTCGATGAACCATGTAATAGATATTATTTCAAAGAGACGCGAAAAAATATTATTTAAGATTCTTTTGGCCAGTTAACTCTATACAAACAAGAAATTATTATCCACCATATATCGATTAGTGTACAGTAAATAGCTTATTTTATCGGAGATAAATTTACAATTTAATTATTTTTTTACGTAAGAAGGCTGCTGAACCGCGCGGTAGTAAGAAAAAAGGCGAAACTGATCTTCCGAGAAGTGGAAGCATATACATCGGTGCAGTGTACACGGAGAAAGTACCAGCGTAGAATGGCGTAGATCATGCGATTCGGCTAATAATCCTTCCTTTCTTTTTTTCTTTTGCCGACCAATATAATGACATACTGCAACGATCTTTCTTTCTACCTTTATTCATTTTTTTCTCAGTTTGCGCGCTAGTGCACACAAAACCACACGCAAAGTTTATTTATAAAGTACTAACGAGCTTCAGCGGTAGGTAATTTCACAGACGGTTATTTCCACTCGGTGATTCCACCTAACGTGAAAACCCACCACGGTTTCTCTGAATTTCTATCAAAACAGTCTCGTGGATGTGGTAACTTGTAAGCTCGTCCCGTGTAGCTTATACCAGCTATCGTTATTACTATTGAGGATAGCTGCGCGAAATTAAAGGTTTACCGGAACTAATTCACTTAACCTTAACCGATCCACAGCAATTTTTTTTTTTCACGGCGATGAAACAAGAAAGGATATAGTATGGAGCGCACGAGTGAAGAAAACGCGTTAACGCGTTAACTATCACGCAAATTTTATGCAGGCTGAGTCATAGATGCATGTCCGTATTTCAGAATGCGAATCTGCACACTATAATAGGTCGAAGACATAAAACGACGCCATATGAAGATATAGTGACGGAGAAAAGAAAGTTGAAAGAGTGAAAAGGGAAGAAACGACATTGTAATTTTGCAAAATTATAATTAACCAGGGAAACGAATGTATAATATACAGTGGCGCGCAAACGTTTCCAGGTAGATTCTTCACTTAGATTGCAAAATTATTTGGAAGAATTTTAACCCTTAGAGTGCTGAATACTCGGAGCTTATGCCATCCGTACGGACGGCACGCTGCCAGCGCTGACGATCGCTGTGGACTGAATACTTTTTCGCTATACTGAACTCTGTTGATTGACTATTCAAAGCGCAAATCGTAATAAGTTATAGTAATTCCTTTGCACGAGATTAAATGACTCAAGAGCGTTATTTTTTAGTATTAATTATTTATTATAAACATTGAAATTTACGATAAACTAGAATTTTGGTAGTAAACTAGAAAACAATAAACTAGAAAACTAAATTTAGTAAATATAACACGAGTTAATAATTCAGTTGTGCGTGAAAAATTTCAAAACAATCATCGATACATAACCCGACATCGCATTTTCTGTCGTTCCTTCTCTTATTTTTCACACAAACAACACATTTTCTTCTTGATAATTGTGTTGTGCCGGCACGATTATTCTACCAAATGTCCAAATTGGACAAATTGTGAATGCAAAGTATTAAATAAAAAAAAAAAGAAAAGACAGTTTCTTCGAACGCGGCATTAACATTGAAATGCATTTATANTTTATCTCACACAAACGTAATAGTATTACTTCTGCGTAGGTGCTCGGAAAAATTGACAAACGCATATACGCGTCCTTAGTCCACAGCGATGGCTTTCGCCAGACGCATATATGCGTCCTTAGTCCACACCGATGACTTTCGCCAGACGCACATATGCATCCATAGCACTCTAAGGGTTAAGGAATATTGTACAACTATGTATGTTATGGTGTTTATGTATTATACTTTCTCCTCTTATTTAACATAGCCTTGTACCCAATGTTATTTAGAATCTTTTTGGATATCGTTTCCCGAACAATTTATCTGACCACACTTTTTCGCCAAATTTTTACACACCGCTGTAATTGTATGTAAAAAATGTACGGAAGAAATGTTTCACGCAAATTACTCATATACACGTGTCAATTTGAAATTTTCTTCCACTCGGCAATTTTTGCAAAATATTGTATTATATTTGCACGTTTCTTCTCTCGCGATATTAACTACGTCATCTACATTATCAAATATTTTTCAGTCAAATTCATTACATCTTATTTTAATAATCCTGAAAAATTTCATAACGTGGATCCACGATGGCAGTCGACGTTTATTAACCGAGCCGAGCTAATTGTCATAAGCGTACTCGACTGTCATCGATGCAACGTTCTCAATGAAAAGGTAAAGTTACCAGTGCAAGCTTATAAAGAACAACTTACTGATTCCAGCGTAATTCGACGACGGTTACTTGAATATCCCAAACGCGATATGTATTACGTTGCACGTGAATGTATCCGATACTTGGCGATACTTAACGGGATCGTATCAAGTCTTGAGGTATTGATGTGCTGATATTGTCGAACGTATTCCAACTTTGCATACCGTACACATATATACCATTTGCCGAACAATTTTTAATGATCTAATTTTTAATTCTCCAAGTGAATTTCATTTTAATTTCATTGTCAGTGAATTTGTAGAAAATCGTACTTGTAACTGAACGTTCCTTACGGAGAAGTACTTTAATACGGTACATGCATGTTGGCGCGGAATTTTCACCAAGAGACTTACATTTGAATGTTAAACTCTGCAGGACAGTAACTGGGAAAGTCTGACAAAATTTCGTTTTTTACCTTTAGCCTATTATTTTCGTCGATAGTGGAAATCACCAGTGGCTTATGGGTCGCAGGTTAAAATCCGTTTACGTGATTGCAACGCTTTGTTAATACCTAGGATACATCTACGTTTCACAGTGTAAAATACTATAAAACCTATACAGGTTAAAAAAAAAAAAAAAATGCAAAAATAAATACGAAATACCAAATTTTCCAAAATAAAAGTATCGGGCGTTCCTCGTGTCTATGTTACAATTAATATTTCCATCAAATGTTTGTGGTAATACGACCAAAATTATGCCTCTACCTCCATACAGATTATTAATCAAAATAGTTCAAATATTTATGCTTCCTTTCTGGAAGTTAACAAATTAAATTAATTTAAAGCATTTTGCCAATGGAAGCAAAATCTGGTCATTTATTTATTAATAAATTATACTTGATTAGCTATAGATACATTGCAAAAATCATTATCCTAGAAATCTTCATTCGTCATTTGCTATAATAATTTGCAAATAAAAATACGAATTTTCATACGCGCGCTTGCATAATATGGCCAGCGGTGAATTAAACTAGAAAATACGTGTACATATCGACTTTCTAAATATCCTTCTTAATTAAAATTTCGGATCAAACTCGATATGGAACATGGGCTCATAGAATTAAACGAATGATGCATTTTTTCATTAAATTAATAAACGTAATAATATATTGAACGTTGTAGAATTTGAACTTTAGTCTACCTGTTGTGTTTCAATATTACCTTTCCTTTTCTACTTTATGTCCATACTTAAAAAAATATCGTAGATTGCATGAATAGGTATAGAATTCATATTGAATTCCTTTCTTACTCTCTCTATTTCTTCATTTTTATCTTCTGGAATAATTGGAAATAGCAAGTATTGGTTACATGTATTTCTACTTCACATAACAAGAGACTATGAAAAGTACCTTTTATCTTCAGAAACAGGAGAATCATCCAGTAGAAGATCGTGAAAGAATTTTTGCATCTTTAGATTTCTCATAATCTTTAAATCCCTAAAATCCACGCTCTGATCATGACACTTCTCCAATGACAATTTCTAACAAATTTCAGTAGAAGCAGTCATCTCAGCAAATATCGTGGACATACAGTTGTCTGTGAGACACAAGCTAGTTCATTGTGTGCATTGTCAGTTGATTTTTATACTGTACACTAATATGTCAAAACATTAGAAAAGAGACGCGAAATATTCGTGGGGATTCTTTCTCGATTAGCCAATTCATTACGCAAAACCATAACTGAAATAACAGCGTCTCGTGCGATTTGTGACATGAAAAAACGTGAAAGTGTAAAATTCTGAAGAACACGACATGTCCACAAACGATGTCAGAGATAGTCTTCGGGTCAACGTATAAATCGGAGGAAGAAGCAGAAAGAGAAGTCTAAAAAGCATAGACAATTGAGTAGCTCAGTCGAATTGAGAGAACAAAGACGACAGAAACACAGGTATTTTGTAAAAAGTTATAATTTTTCGTTATCCCGCAGCTGAACGCGATTCGGTTCGGTTAATCGACGTTCTATGGTATTTACTTTTCCCTACAACTTCATTTCTCTCTTGGTGCCATTTTACGACATACTTATTACGCTACGGACGTAACACATTGCACTTAATGAACGGAGAAGCGAACGCTTTTCTAATAGCAAGTCAATGATACGGAGCGCAATGGAATAGTAGACGAAGCGGTTGGCGAAACATCGAATACGCTGCTTAGCCCCGGGAATGGATAAACACCATGGAACGACGTGCAAGTACAGGATATGGAGGATACTGGCGGCCGAACGAGCGGCGAGGTTATTAACAATATCGCGTAGCCCAGTAATTCTATTGTAACGTTCTCCCTCTAGCATGCTCAGCACACACAGCCGAGACTTATTGTTCGCGGATTCCACGAGGTTTTCACATAATGATACGTGGACACAAGCATGTACGCCGCAAACTCAGAGTACATGCCGTGCACAATGGAACGATTTCGCCCGGTCTACGGCTAAGCTTCCATGATTCATATTAGAGGACAAGGTTCCTTGCTACCTCCGCCTTTTTGATACGTTATTATGATATATCTTTCATGGATTAAGCGGCGCGTGCACGCGCCCGTATTTCTTTTTTCTTTTTTTTAACGAGCCAATTTCGTTGGGTTTAGAAAACGAGAGCGAAATATCGAGGAAAGATGGAATGGAGATCGCAGAGGAAAAATGATAAGTAGGCCAGACCCGACCGCGACTGGATAAAATGAATAAAACTGGAAGCTATTATTATTTTCAAAACTGTTCAAAATTTTCCCAATGGAGCCATCGGTTGCTGTCGGTCGGCTTAATGCATGAGCAAAATATGATACACGTGTTTCCTGATCTGATCTTCAACGGACTATGAACTTTATAATTGTCGATTGTTTAGGTAAGTATTCTTTGTTATGAATTATGCTATTTGTGGATCGATAAATTGTAATATTTATGAGATTGCATACTGAGGGAAAATCAGGCTCCGAGTGATCTTGGGATTTGTCGTTAATTTGCTAAACTTTGAAACGACTTGCCTGTAACAATAGAAGATGTGATTCGTGGTTTTCGTCCATTACAATCTTCACGGGGAAAATACTCATTGAAAAACACAGGAGGAAACTCGGATGAGTGTAGTTTTGTTGAATTTTTATTCGAATGTCTGCTTGCAACTAAACAGGAATATCTTCATACGACGGGTGAAAATGAAAGAAAAGCTCGAAGATTTACCTGTAATTGACAGACGGGAGAAATAGCAATTATTTATACAGTTATTGCTACAGAATAGCAATTTATTTTTACAGTTTCACAGTTTTATGTTTACAAGTAGACGATCGTAAGATGAACGCGACAAAACAGCGTTCGAACATCGCCGAGAAGAACATTGGGAATGCAAAGAATTGGAATGGTCAGTGCATCGGTAATTTTTGAGATACAAGGAAATACAACATGAAAAATATCGAAAGCCAATACAATTAAAAGCTGAGATTCAAAAGCCGATTGCTCTTGCCGCGAATCGATCTACAGTTTCCAATGCACTTCGCTCCAATGTTATTTCAGCCTGATTCGGTAACGAGCGAAACAGTCGATGCAGCGAACGATGTAGCGATTGAAGAACGTTAGCGAGATCATTTTTCTCCCTCTAGCAGCGAGGCATTAACTGCTGTTCCTGCGCCAATTACGCTGTGTCCTTTATACTTGTATGGAAAAACCAAATGGAGAGGACGTTCACAGTGTTATCCTCTTTTTCCACCACTACGGTAGCGGGCGAAAGCTTAAGACGACTGCCTTGTTGATGGATGATCGCGCTATGTCATACGTAGATACTAAATAACCAACAGTTTGTAGTTGTCCTTGCAATCACGTTTGTATGTATACAGAAGACCAAAATATTATTATGGGAAGAATTTGTCACCCTAAGTGAAAACGTATGTGTCTGAACCCTAGAGGTGGTGTATTAAGCCAGGCTGAAAAATTGTAGAGAAGAGCAGATTAAAATTGCAAGAACAAGATTTGTTCGAGATTTTGTAACAAGATACTGGCTTGACTCTTTAACACGTTGGTCGCCCAGCGTGATTCGGCTAAGTTTGCTGCGGGGCCCAAATCCGACCGCCGGCACGCAGAACGTAAATAGAGCGACAAGCGGGAATTCATTGTTTATCGCCTTCGATTCGTTGCAAAGAAAAAATTATTTAGCCCTTAGAGTGCTGAATACTCGGAGCCTATGCCATCCGTACGGACGGCACGCTGCCAGCGCTGACGATCGCTGTGGACTGAATACTTTTTCGCTATACTGAACTCTGTTGATTGACTATTCAAAGCGCAAATCGTAATAAGTTATAGTAATTCTTTTGCACGAGATTAAATGACTCAAGAGCGTTATTTTTTAGTATTAATTATTTATTATAAACATTGAAATTTACGATAAACTAGAATTTGGGTAGTAAACTAGAAAACAATAAACTAGGAAACTAAATTTAGTAAATATGACACGAGTTAATAATTCAGTTGTGCGTGAAAAATTTCAAAACAACCATCGATACATAACCCGACATCGCATTTTCTGTCGTTCCTTCTCTTATTTTCCACACAAACAAAGCATTTTCTTCTTGATAATTGTATTGTGCCGGCACGATTATTCTACCAAATGTCCAAATTGGACAAATTGTGAATGCAAAGTATTAAATAAAAAAAAAAAAAAAAAAAGAAAAGACAGTTTCTTCGAACGCGGCATTAACATAGAAATGCATTTATATTTATCTCACACAAACGTAATAGTATTACTTCTGCGTAGGTGCTCGGAAAAATTGACAAACGCATATATATGCGTCCTTAGTCCACACCGATGACTTTCGCCAGACGCATATATGCATCCATAGCACTCTAAGGGTTAGTTCTGAAATGAAGACAGCGACAAGCTTTCCAGCTGGAGTATTCCGAGGGATCTCGTGGCAGATATCATAGATCTTTCATTTAGTCGACAAGCATACTTGTGAGACGTGCATCAGTGATTTTGTCATCCTGAAAATGTTCAGTAAACAAGGTGAAAATATATTTGAAAGTTAGGAGAGTAGCGATGACGAAGTCTACGACTATTGTTCGAAGTGCCCAAAATCACCCCAATTGTGTTTGGAACGTTTTAACAAATACCATGCGAAATAGCATAATGCAATATTTTATCCAGAATATAAATTAATAAAAAGTATGGTATAATGTGTTTTTAATATTTTTATGTCGTATATGCTATATATAATATCCTATATTTAATTAACTCGAACAAGAAGAGCGTCACCCATACTTGGGTGACGGGCCCCCACGGAACTATACCCGTCACATAGATATGGCGACCAACGTGTTAAGGACCAAAGAATACAAAGTAATGTGTGAATGTGTTCAATATAAATAAAGTAACAACGTTATTATTTTATTAAGATAGAGAAAATGTATGAGAATAATAGATGCGTTGTAGAAGCCCACTAAGGATCAGAGGTGGAAACAGAAGTATAGTTTTTGTTTCATCATGTTGTAAAGTTTGTCAATCTCTTCGAACTTCATAGAGCTGTAGAACCTAGACAGAAGTGGGACTGATAAAAAATGTTGTGTACGTTTATTGAGATATGTGTAATTTTGTGGGCTAAACTGGATTAGCCGCGTAGTAGTGACACACGTATGTGAGTATGAGTGTATGGAAGTATGTGTGTGCACAGCGTCTCGAAAAACAGATGAATGCAACTGTTTCGTAGACAGTGTGGTATAAAAGATGATGAGACAAAATGTATATCGACAAAGATCCTGTAAATCACATAATAAATAAATCTGAAACTATTTTCATATAAATTCTAAGTGTAATCTAAGTGTTCCTTTACTTTTATTTCGACGATTAAGATGCACAATTCTCAGGAACATCCCTAGAATTTCTTCTTACGATTACAATATGAGTTCGGTAATGAGAATTGGCTGAAAAGAAGTTACAAATGAAATGTCGCGTGATATCATTTTTACGTTATTATAGTAGAAACAAATAAAATACTATTTTTTTAAAAAGTAGATTTAATACAGTCTGACTGTGGAATTCAGATATAGTTGCATTTAAAAGATCGAAGATCGCCTGGACATGTCAGAGGCATGTCCACGTGGACAAGATCTGCGACCACTGTAAAATGTCCCCCTCGAAACGACGTTTTCTGCTTGAAATACTTTCTTGAATAACAAACATTTTGCGAGTGAATTGCGTGAAAAACTTCAAACAGCACGTGGATACAGACTCGCGGTCTTCACAAACGACCACGAGACATTCGAAACATGAATTACACTTGAAAAGATGAGCATGAAACCTCCGATGCTGTATCTACCGCGTTAGTTTAAGCGGTGCTTGAAATTAATCGAGCAATAACAAGGCTGTTTAATACAATTGCCATGATAATTCCTACAATTGTCACGTATAACGTGTCGAATTTATAATAACAATTGCTAAACTTGAGCGAGAGACGTGAGCGAAGCTAGCAATCTGTGCTGAGAGGACAGAGAAATTCTTGCATTCGCAAGTAGGAAAATTGTTGCATTATGAAGAAGGGAAAAAGCATTTGCCTAAACAACAAATACCATTGGAAGATCTGAGACATCTTGTAAGCAGGCATGGTATGCATATAAAAACGTGGATGCCATTAAGATAAACCAGAAAGTGGTAGACCCCGTAAAAAGCTAGAGAAAAGATGGGCCGCTCTCATCCACCGTTTATCTAAAAAGGGATCGTTTTCGGAATACTAGCGGCGTTCAAAGTGAAATCTGTGCTACGAATGATCTAAACGTTAGTTCGGAGATGTCTTCGTGATTTTGGCCTCGAAGAACGCGTGTCTCGAAAGAAGAAAACATGTATTAGATAGTCCGGAAAGTGTCTTTCTTTCGCAAACGTGTTTTTTCCAACAGTGCACCTTCACACAGACAAAAGTCTGTGAAATGCCGCGATGTTTATCTCAACAGAAGAAAATGGATCGTACGTAATTCGACGAAATAATATAAAACAAAAAAACGTTGCGCGTTTATTATTTCCTCATAAAACGAAAGAAACTTTTCGGACAACCTAATACATATTCGATTGTGCAACTGTTGAAAACGATAACAACCGATTTGCTTCGATGGAAGCGCGAATTACACAGTACAAGATCGGGGAAAAGTGTTCCTTTCTGGTGATTTTAATATGCTGCGAACGGAGTGAAACTCGATAATATCTTGTCAATAGGTTGTCCGAAAAGTTTCTTTCGTTTTGTAAGGAAATAATAAACGCACAATGTTTTTTGTTTTATATTAGTTTTTCGGACTGTGCACAAACATAATAGTAGAAATAGAACTAAATTGATCAATTCAATAAAATAATATAAAACAGAAATTGTTGTTCATCTATTGAAAGAAACTTTTCGGACAACCTAATATATCTGTACAATATATCGTAAGAAATAATTGATCGAAAAGATAGAGCTATCTCGAGCTTTAGTCCACTGCTGTATCTTAAGAAGTACCATGTTTGGCTTTATCAGGAGCAAATTGAACAACTCGGTGAAACAGAAGAAGCACACTGTAGAATAGAATAGAAGAGCAACGTAATTTCCGTTTGCTTTCGCTGTTTTGTTGACACTGGCGTTTTCGTTTCATTTGTACACGTGCGCACTGTGGGGAAAGTGCTGACCGACGTGATCGTCCAGTATTCGAAAGCACAACCGACGCTTGATAACAACTTAATTGTTGGACGCGCGAACCAATCCTATTCTCCTTTCTAAGAATCGTACGACGTGAAAAGGAATACGAGAAATATCTAACGTAAGAAAGAGCAAGATCCAACTTAGAAAAATGAAATATTCGATAGCCTGGAAAATTCAGTCGACTAACGTTTTTAATACATTTACTTATTTTCTACGTGTTGTCTTTTTAATTAATTATAATTATTTAATAATCTCAACTGACTGTGTGACGCCTCTTCGAAGAATTGTTGGTCGTTAGAGTCTGTGAAACCATCGATAGCTTACTCGACTCGTGAATTTGTAAATGCTGGGTGATATCGTCGTAGTTGATCTTCGAGGAAAATATGTATCGTTAAAACAAAACTCAATAGACAAGTTATCGTTGGCCTGTTCTTCCGTTTTGCATATAGCTTTATCATCATGCACCTGTTTCCGCGACCTTGTACTAGCACATGCCTTTTTTTAATTTATTAACGTGCAATAACGAGTTCTTTTCTCGATCGGTGTGGAATAAACACCAAGTACACAAATTTTTACGTATTACTGGAATAGTACATCTCCACGTAGTTATTATTTTACTATGTCCGATCAGTTTCTACTCGAATGCATCACAGTTTATTTAATGAAAACAGCGCTATCGATGAACAACGCGCGAACCGAGATTATTTCAGTATCAACGTAATACTTAAAAAAAAAGGTGTGATTGCGGCGAATAATCTAAATTTGGTATCTGAAAGATTAAAAAGAGATAATGATTTATTCGATCACAGATTTGCCCAAGCCCATATTCTATTAAATGTATAACTTAACTGTCAATATACGTAGATATGAAACGCCTTACTTTGAAACGTTTCAAAATTGAATTGCTCGTTCAATATTCTCAATGTTGGATAAATCACGTCTGCTTTAACGCAACTAACAAGCAAATATTCCTAGCGAATTATTGCTCGTTTCGTTACTAAGATTTATCACAACAAACGATACAGTAAAATGATTAATCTTCTATATTCTGATTTATTTCTATGCGCGACATATTAGTTACGATAATATCGAGTTACGAGCGCAAGATTCTTAATTAACGCAGCTATTCTCTTAGCTCTATGCTTAATTAAGCACCTAAAGCGCTAAACTTCGACCTTGTCCCGCTGCGCGCCATATCAAAGTGCAAGTAGGCGAGTATTTATCACCGTAAGCAACTTCAACAGGCCGATATCAAGAATAGAAATGACGTACGTTAAGAAGTGCATCTGGAGGTACGGTATGCATAAATTTGATAGAAAGTTCAGTCGTAAGTCGGAGCAATGTTGTTCGCTAACAGGATTTTCCGAAACTTGTTCAGCGAGTGAACGAGATAAATGACGGTATCGGTTTTTCCTACACATCGTTCCCAGCCGTATACGGTGAATGTGTCCTTTTTCCAGCACGTTTTTCTACCATCAACACATACATCGCGCTGGTTATAAAAGCGGCCAACCTGTCACATAATGTTTTTTCTACGTCATCGAACGTAGCCGCCCCGTTAAGCGACCTTCTTCGCATACCGCAAAACCCTGTATCCCGTATAACACGTTTCAATCTCCGCCCCATCGATGCTGCGCGCCTGTGCTTGTTTATTATGTCCTATTCAACGACCCTTCCGCCCACGACGTTGGTATTAGAAAGAAATCGCTGAGACGCTTAGACTGACAAGCGGATCCACTTTGGCCCTTTCGATTTTCCCTAAATCTCTTCACGCGCACACACCTTTCTACTAAATAAAAATGATCGCAATTTTTACATCCTTCTCCGCGCTCGTTTATTTGCCTGTTTCTTTTAACGATTCTTTTTTCTTTTCATTTCCCTCGAGATAATTTACAATTTGCTTGTGATAACATTCGGTGAATTGGTATAACGAGGTGCAGTAATAGCTCGTATACATATTCCTGCTAATCCACAGCTTAGAGTTAGATACATCTGCTCGTAGATTATCGAGTGTGCTGGTTAATCAGATCACTGAAACGCTCCTTGCTCAGTCTCATCGACGTACGTGTAGAATATAAGCCGTTTGCTGGTAGATTTCGGTTTGCTGGTCTTCTAATCTCTTTTTATATTTCATCTAACTTTATAATTTGTCCAATGGAGGTTGTCCAAGGTTGAGTTACAAAGTGCTATGCCATCTCGGGATTTTTCTAGGTAAACAAATCAGCAGCATGTTTCCTCTTCGGTCTTCTTTCAGCGGAGATTATGTACGCTAAAGGACTTAAATAAGCAATTCTACGATATTACTTATTTTCTAAAACAAATACATATGTATAACTAGGAATGTGAATATATGAAAGTCTAGATCGTTGATTGGCTATGTCTATCTCATTATTTTCCCCTTTCTTTTTCCAATATGCAGATTTCAGAAGAAAGTGCTCGCTACGAAGTAGTTATGGTTATTTATTGGGTTTCAAATTGGAAATTACATTTCGCTAGCGATTAAATCTGTGCTTTCGAATTCTCATACGTATTATACACGCATAGATCTAATTTTTCTATTTTTAAAATACCCGAGTATGTGGAGGTTTTTCGAGATACTATTGTAGTATCGTGACTACTATGGTGAGTTTATTAATGAAAAGTAGATTGAACAGAAAATAATGTTCGTTAAACATGAACTAATCGCAGCGAACGTATAATAATCAACACAACTAAGTAATTAATCAACGACTCGACTCTCATCAACGCAATCCGCACTCTTTGACATCTCAACTCGTATTGTTATTAATTCGTTCCTTGTCCCCTAGCAACCCCTCGTCTTTAGTCTTAGCCTCATTACATACAACTCAGCAACCGCTCGTTTATAATTCACACGACACCCCCCCAGGCCCCTCAGCCACGATGCTACACTATGAATAAAAATTTCTACATTATACATCGTCTTTGTGTAAGTAAAAATTCTCGCTGTTTCACAGACAAACATCGCAGATGCAATCAATCGCAGGTGGGTTCGATCTGGTAGAGATGCGGGTGATATGACGCGTGAGAAACATAAAATTGCTTCAAGATATGCAACTGAGTCTATTATGCAGCTCTTGTAATGTGTAACGAGTGCAGAATATTCTAAGGTTCGCGGCTCGAGCTTTCAGAACTCTTCTGAATGCTTTTCTAATGAAACGATACTCTGATGTCCATTATTATGAATAATATATAATATAATATATAATATAATTCGTTGAAAATTTATATAATTTGTTTGTAACAGTTTATATAATTCTTAAGCTTTAGGAGAACCATCCGTCTAAATACCATTATGCGGAAAATGTATCGTATTCTATTTTTCCTTTCGATATTTGTAACGTTTATGCTAATTACAGTAGGTATTTTGTTAAGATTAAAAATAATTCAGCCTTAAATGCAATTTCTATCTGAAATATCTGAACTAACAAGAAGATACTGTTGTTCGTATTAGGTTGTTCTTTTACAGACACGTGTTTTTTACAACAACGCATCTTTATACAAACATGAAACCTAATCTGTCGAACGTCGTGGTCTTTATTTTGATAGAAGAAAATGGATCATACGTAATTCGATAAAATAATATAAAACGAAAAATATTGTGCGTCCATTATTTCCTTATAAAACGAAAGAAACTTTTCGGACCACCTAATACTTATACACAGCAGTGTATATCGGCGTACAAGTGGACAAAATTTGAACAAATTCGAAAGATGATTAGAAGATTATGAAAACCTAATATTTAAAAGAATGTGTAAAATAGAATAATGCAGAAACGATTATACGAAATAATATTTACGTATATCATAAATGGAACGCGGCATAGAATACGAATTTCATATCTTTATCACTGTTAAATGGTAAATTTTACATATACACCGATACATACCAACACTTAGAATGGTGCGTTAAACTATCTAAGAACAAGTCCATTTTCTCACCTTACTCGTATCTCCATTCACATTGAATTCTTCTTTTTTCAAGACGAGAAATTAAAACATTGTTCGCGATATCTTAAAGACTTGAAACTGATGTTGCATTTATCTTACCGAAGTTACTGTATACTGCATTATTTAATTATTGCTATCTTTCCCACATCCGGATACTTTGCCAACATAGTAACAGTTCCTGTTATCTGCCGCGATACTGTTTCCTGCTCGTCGACTTCAACTTCAACTTTGTTCCAACTACAAGTTCTGCCAAGTTGGTTTCTTTTCCGTGTTTCCGAGTTTTGATCTCTATTCTATTAATTGTACTACGCAACAGCAGATTTTACAAATTCAACTTCTTACGTAGTTTTAACATTTCCTTAGTTCCTTAGCGGCAAAACGAAACATTTCCCCGATCATTTCTACAGCTCTGTTTGAAATCTTCGATACGTTCCTTTTACGTTTTTAACTCCAGAGCCATCGATGGTCGATATCTAACTATGGTACAATTCGTTAATTAGATAGTTGTACGACGTAAAAGTAAAAGTAGGAAACGATGAATACGAGAAAGTACATCTAATCGTGTCTTTCGTCTCGATAAAACGAAATATTAACCCTTTGCACTCGGAATTTTATTTCAATTTCAAAGTTCGTTACCAGCTGCTCCCAACGCCTTTAAGCGTTTTATTTGAAATTCACTTTAACTAAAAAAATAAGACAATTGAAATAAATAAAGGAAGAAAGAAATTCACTTAAATACCAGTTTTATTCACACTATCGTTGTATTTTGTAAATATCTTGAAACAATTTCCAGGATGCGATCCTGGTTTTCTTTCGTACGTTTCACGTCCAGTGGATTTTAGCAATAATTGCGAAATGAAAAAATTCGATACGGGCCATGCCCACTGGTTTCGTAGTTGAGAAACTTCGCGAGTTAGGAAATTTCAGGTCGATCAATCGCATAAGAAGGAAACATTTAAATTAATTAAGCTGATAAAATTCACACTACGCGATTACCCAGTCCACATAAAGCAAGTTCTACGTTCCGATAATATGTAGAAAGTTTAGGTGGCAAACCGTTTGATTGGTGAAACGTTCGCATAGTGTCGCAACTCGCAGCTCTATCGTAGTATCTTATCAAAACGAACGCCGACGACACTGAATCTTCGATAAACGAAGGAGCAAGAAGCAAGCGAACTGAAAGAAAGCGTCGATTTACTTCTCGTGGAAATTGCGCGCGATGTTAAGTAGCGATCGCTTATTTTCCTGAAAGACGCCCGAAACACACGCGAAATGGAACGTCTGACGCACCGCCTATACTGTTTTTCTACAGAAACTACACTTCATTTAATACATTCGCGAGCAAGTAGGTCAGAAGTAATTTGATGATATCGCGCGGGGACGACCGCTCAATTAAAAGTTTTTGTTACAAATCTGTGGATTGGTCTCGCGAAAACGCGACGTTAATTTTCGCACGTTGATAAATGCTACGATGGCTTTACCCTATATGACTTATCCTGCTTGCTCGTAGCTTGTCACCCAACTTTTGTAAACGATATCCGCGCGATGTAATATACGTTTAACGAACATGTCGAGCTGTGTCTGCGAACGAACCACCGGCGCTTAAATCTGTGCTCGTTGGAAATCAACGCGGCTAAAGGCTTTTTCTGTAGAAAATTGCCGAAATTCCCCGCAGCATTTTCATTCACAATCGGAAAGGTAATCTTTCAAGTTTCAGCCGGTCGCGACGAGAGAAATTTTCGGCTGTACAAACGAGATCTCGCGGTATAATTTAATAGCTTGCTCGAGCATTTTCCGTGCGTATCTCTGACAGCTTTGTCCCGTTTTATCCTCCCGCACGCTCCTCTGTTCAAAAGATAATTTCAATTATCCCGTTCGTTACTACCGCGATTCCATCGCGCGGAAAGATCGCCAGAACGGAATAACGTTGGCGAAACGAAGCGATCTACTCGCTAATGATTATTCCCGGTTGCAATCCCTTCGCTTCGATTCGACTGTTTCGTGTCTGGCATTCGATATTGCTACGTTTATTATTAGCGATAGGCTGAAACACGTCGCAGGCTGACCTACTAAATCCAAACCCTCTGGAAGAATGGTCGGTTAAATTCAAAACCTCTGTAAGCGATTTGGAAAGAAGAAGCAGCACTTTTCGCTGCAAGTATGCACTTTGAGAAGAATAGACTCGATTATGTGGCAAGTAAGTTGGACCGTTGGCCTTGTGCAGGCAATTCGAAGGAAAGAAGCGGCTCTTTCAATCAGATTCGATCATTCTACGAGCATTTACTTTCCGAGAAGAATAGGCTTAAGTACGTGGCAAGTATTTCTGAGTAGTAACCGATTAGATCCGGATACTCTACAGATACTTTGAAGCAAAGGAACAGCACTTTTGATCGAAACACGACAGATTCAAACCCTTTGCGAACATTCGGGAAGCGAATACTTGTGGAACAGGTTCGGAACGTGATGAGCACGCTGCCAGAAATTCTTCGTTCTCCTTATTGAAGTCTATCGCTGTAATTTTGTTGAAAGTACGAAGCGGACCTTTCGTGGAGGATTTGATTCGAATTTAGCATCTGAACACTAGTTTTAGCACTTGTAGCAACAGCACGTACAACAGGTACTACAGGAACATAACCAAAGATGAGATGCCAAAGTACTTGGAAGGGAGGATGAAGTGGAAGGACAGAAAAATCATAGCCAGATTCAGGTGTGGAAACGAGACCAAAGCGAAAGAACATTGGAAAGAGGAGGAAGAAAGAAGGTGCAGATTATGTGGACGGGAAGAAGAGGACCTAAGACATGTGCTAGAAGAATGTGAAGTAACAGGAGGAGCAAAGGAAATGGAAAAAATATTCAATGGGACTGGGGAAGGACTAATGGACCTGAGAGCGATAACAGAGAAAAGAAGGGTAAAGGCAATACAAGAAGGGGTGGAAGGACAGGAAGGTAGCACAGCAAGGAGGCAAAAAGACCAAAGTGGCAATAGTGTGTAGGCTTAAGTTGCAATAATTTGTAGGCATAAGTTGAAATAGATCGTAAGCATTAGTTTTAGATTAGAGGTAAGAATGTGATTAGTGCAATAAAGGGCTGTAAAGAAAGCTGAAAGTTCGTCCAAAGCCGAGAGGCACGGACTAAATAAATAATAATAATAATAATAATAATAGTAACAGTACGTGAATTTGACCAAACTGTGCAAACTGACGACGAATTAATAGTTAGGAGCGACACTTACTACACTTCTTATGCGATCTAAATGTAGATCTACGTTGCGTATTAGAAGACCTTGCAATAATTTATTTCAGCATTCAGAAGACTACGCAGGAGTAGAAGGTATAAACACAAGTACGGAAAAGATTCTAAGAGATGGAGAAGAGGATGGAAGGAACACAAGGGAAGGAATGGTGGAAGAGATCCTAAAGACCAAACGGTGCAACGAACAGACGGCTGGCGGTAGGCGTGACTGGCGGAAGTAATAGTTTTAGAACAGGAAGAACTTCTAGCGCAGATTCCTAGTATGTAGTGTCCAGATTAAGTATAGCGCAAGAACAAAGTATGGGAAGATGAGTAAGAAGATCGGATGAAGAAGCGTATGTGGTTAGAAAAGTTGTAGCCAAGTCGCGTTTCTTGGCCACGAGGTCCAGATCAAATAAATTACTAACTACTACTACTACTAAAATATTAACATATACATTTGCTGTTTAAATATCACTGTATCATTGTATGAACGCAAAGAATCTCTCTGTTTGCAGTATCCTTCTTAAGCTGTCGTATAATTCAAAAAGGAAATGATCGGGAGGTTCCTCGATCTCTCAAGGAGATTCTGCAGATTCAGAGATAAAGAGTTCTGTCAAGTGACGTGATAGTTTTGCAAAGTATGGCAACTGCAAGCGCCAGTTTTGTTATTACATGTGGATTTTCGAAATTCAATTTCCATTCAATCGGATTACAACTTTCTATCGAGAGTAACTACGGTGATTGTGAAGAGCCAACGTCATTGCGGTTTGACTTAGTCGCTTGACTTCGACAAGAGTAAGCGACTGTCCGAATATTTTCGCGCGAAGCTGCACAGCACAGTTGGACTTGGTCGCGTCGCTGGTTCTTACACTCGGATGAAATTTCACGACGTGGCGGGAAAAAAAGCGACGTCGGGAAGGCCAGCAGACGAAGGGACTCCCGGTAGTAGTTTCCTCCGTCAGCTTCACCAGCAGATTTTCCAGTAGCGGCGAGCTATGCTCCCTCGACCGTTAGAAAGTTCTGAGCGAAGGAGAGTGCAATTCGAATTCCATCCGTGTCTTGCAACAACCAGGTAGGTAGAAGTCAAGATAAATAGCATGGATCCGTGTCGTAAAGTATCTGGATGCGAATATGGTTACGAGCTGTCCGGGCTATCGTTCGCAGGATTTAGTACGCTCGTCTGTTCCAAGTTAAAATCAATAAATAAATCGGTTTACCAGCCCTACGCATCGGCTAGCGTTATTTTCTACCCGATGGAAACTACCCGTGAGCACCGATATTTCCTCCGGCGAATTATCAATAATCCCGGGACTTAACATTCATTACCGTGGTCCGTGAGAATCAAATTTAAATTTTCACCAAGCACTTCTAACATTCTACTGGCTTTTTCTTCGTCCATTTTTTCTACCCACCGGGCAAGTGATATATTTCATCAAGCTGATGACATTTATTACGTTCTCGCGGCGAAACCGATCTATTACTACGATTACGGTATTTACTGCAAAAAAATGCAATTAACTTTCGGAATTTGCCTCTCGCTGGTTTGGAAAATACCCGGATATATCTGACGAAATCCAGACGAATCTATTTAACATTCTCGAAGAATATGGGCTAGCCTGTGTAAATTCGAACGTGATTGAACAACGTGAGACACTATGGCCAGTAAAAAAATAGAGATTAATATCGCGAAATATTGATGGTTTTGAAAGTAATGTATTCGGGAACACGTATAAAGTATGGTTAAAGCCATTTAAGCATGAAATCGATCGATCAACTGCGAAATTGATCTCTCGATTTTAATACTTTTTTAATCACGATACAGTCACCTCTGTACGCGTTGATTCGTTCGAAATTCAATCGCGTCGTTTACACACTTTTTATAATATAAATCTTACAACCGCCCTACTTTTTTTTTTTTATTTCTTTCGTATTATTTATTATATTTTTACGCGGAATCGGCAAAGATTTCTTTTACTGGAAAGTCGACATCCGGAAAGACGAATCGGAATAAATTTAAGTTAAATGGCAGTTAAAATGTCTATTAGAAACTAGTCATCAACCAGCTGCAAAAAAATACGGATGCCAATTTTCCTTTATATGACAGTGTTAAAATACATTCTCTTTCTACTCTCTAAACGCATGGTTTGTTAGTTATGCTTTCTAAATCCTGCTTTCACGTGGTATGTCAGCGTCTGTGCAAAGGACCTAAAAACCTTGATAGCGCGTTTTACACATATTTCGCATTTTGTTTATTTAAAGTTTCTAAAATTCTTTCTCACTAACGTCATATAAATAACGTTTAAGCATGTAAAGTGTGACAAAATAAGATACAAGAAAAGCACGTAGAACGATAGTGGTTGTGAAAAAAAAAAACGCAAAGAAAGAATCGTAAAACGAGTTTACAAACAAATGTACAAGTTTCTCTCTGCGTTTGAACATTCTGCAGCTTGTTTTGGCGCGAACTTGCAGTAGAATATAATACAAAGTGTAATATGTTAAAAAATTACTAATATATTTTTGACTAAACGTAATAAACGTTTACGAAAAGATAACAATAACTGTGTTATTATAAAGAACTATCGTTCAAAGTGTTGAAAACTGACGGTGGAAAAAGCTACGTTAATTAGCCAGAAATTGGTTTCCTAATAGATGCTTCATGTTTTAATAGACTGCTTTCCTCCTTAAAAAATAAGCTAACAAATGTAATATGAAAATTTCGGAACAAATGAATTTGCGTACAGCTTCGTGGATAAATGGAGGGAGAACAGTTTTGAAAAATTTGAATAAAAGATATGAAAGAGTATACTAGAACCACTTGAAACAGCCATAAAGCCGACGATAACAACACACATTAATAAGAATCGTGTGTGCTCGATCTCTAGGTCCCGGAAAAATCAGGGTGTATCTCAGAGGAAACTGAAAAGTATTGCCAGGAGGAGCATTTGCACCGCACAACTGAAGCAGAAGAAAATGCCAAATTGAACACGAAAGGAGCTTTAGCGGAGACTAGGAAGAATGAAAAGGAGTTGGATAAGCAGCAAAGAGTAGACAAAATTGCAATCTGGAGCCAGAAATGGCTGATTAAGCCTGGTAACTGCTGTATCACGGAACATTCTGGCTACAAATATGAATCCATACTTTTTAAAATAATAGTTTCACAGTTGGTAATTGCTTTAACCTGCTGATCGAAAGCTTTTGCACGTAATTCTTTTATTTCTGGATGAAATGAGAACACCGATTGAGTGCAACGTCAAATCATTTCTAATCTTTAATAAGCACGAACATAAAATATAATTATTGTAATTATACCCTTTTATTACTCACGTTATTTTATCGAAGGATCGATAAACATAGGTTCAAATATTGTGAGCGTGGAAATTCTAATTCTCCAACTAAGAAGAAGATTCATTTTTTTTTTTTTTTTTTTTTTTTTTTTTTTTTTTTTTTTTTTTTTTTTTTTTTTTTTTTTTTTTTTTTTTTTTTTTTTTTTTTTTTTAGTATAACGTAACGCTAAAAAAATTTTATATCGTCTGGATTTATTTATTTATTCGGTGCTTTTCTTCGAACGCGGTGAATCACGTATGAAGAATTTATTGCACGAATCGATAACAAAATATTTCAGGTATCAGTTTTTATCGCAGCACGCTTCAAATTAATGAAAATTAATTTTCTACCAAATGCATCGCGCAGGCTGATACCTGCCGAGCGTGTTCTACGTAAGAATAAATTATGGCATGGAATACAAACTCGCTGTAACGAGAGTTGCAGATCCGCTTGAGAATATTCGCATTAGCCAAACGTAGGCTACAACGTATCACACGAACGTGGATTCCTAAATTAACAGGAATCTAAAGTTCTCTTCAATAACGTGTTAAGGAGGATAAGATTTCGTGATTACGTGATATTTGCCTGTCTGTCCATAAAAAGGCAATGCAAATGTATTAACAATTAATTCATTTCTGGTTTTCTAATAACCGATTACCTATGATCATGCCACGAAAGATTTATTGCTTGGAAATAACGATTGATCGTAAATAGCGTACAAATAATGCAATGAATAATCCATTAGGCGTCTTGGTAAAAGTTAATATGCCATTGACCAATAACTGTAATTCAAAAGTTAAATAATCAAACTAATTATATTTTAAGAAGTAATGTAATTTATACGCAAATATTACGTATTAGTTTTCATAAACTATATTCGCTATCATTTATAGTTTAACTGGCAACATTACACTTTTTTTCATGGATCGACGAATATTCCGCAACCATTTTTGTGCGATGAATTTTTGGAGAAAAAAGGTTGGACAAAAAGAACGTATGCCGTGCGAGGCAGTTTATCAATCATCTATTGACAGCAATTAATCTTTATTGAGTGCGACTAATATTTAGCCAGCGAAAAAATATGCCTGACAGTTGATATGTTCCTTAGAAAAATGTTCCATATTCTTTTTAGTAAAAGTAAAAAAGGAAAGCCAGTCATCAAAGCCAAATTATAACGTTCATGTCAGTGATTTTGAATATAAATTGCGAATTATTCTACATAAATGTTCATTTTATGCTGCACACCCTAGTCACTAGCATTGAGAAACTTTTCAACATGAATATTATAATATCGAACGTGTTACAAATGATGCTGAACGTAACGCCAAAATATAATTAAAATATAATCGATCGTTTGATAAAACCAAGCCAATTGAGAATTAAATATTCGAAGAAAGAAGAATTTAATATTCGAACGATATGTTTTTTACAGTGTTCAACGTAAATTAGATAATATTTGGCAATTCTTGCTACAGAAAGTTATTTAATCGTCCTATTTTATTAATATCATTAAATTTATTGACGGCTTACAGAACCACCTTTGCCTTTTGTTCCGTTTTGCAGTTTTTCATTTTTTCATTTGACTGTTTATGATTGCAATCATAAGCGTTTTAACATGTTAACCTATGTTTGTTCATGACATTTTCATTAATCCGGCGTAAAAAGGGCAGGTACAAAGATACCTCAAGCTATTGTAAAAATATATGGAACAAAAGCACGGTAACGTTTTTACTCTGTCGTTACTTTCCCTTCTCTTTTTGCTACGCGTACAGTAAAAATGCTCAATTTCTCAATACATTCGTACAGTTTTTATCGGAACGACAAATTCTTTCGCTTTCATGAACTATAGTCGAAATATTAGGCGTAAACCTCAATACGTACAGTGGCTCATCAAACTATCCGAACACTCTTAGAAAACTTTCTATGTATCTATCACGCAAAATGTTTTGAAATTTTATTAGCATTGCAACGAGACTCTACTCGAAAAACTACCAAAATATCTGAACAGTCAATTCTTCGCTATTGTTGATCCAACGAGGACCAAAGGATATAAAATAATGCGCGGGCGTGTACAGTGTGCGTGCAACGTTATTAAAAAGACACGAATAAAGTAAGTTTGTCAAGACATAAAAATATGTGTCGAAATAAGAGATACGATACAGAAGTCCACTAAAAATCAGAGATACATAAAGAAGTTTTATAATGCGAAGAAAAATAGCTCTTTTTATTGAGTCGTAAAATATTTCAATTTCTTCCAACTTCGTAAAGCTGCAGCACTCACATGGAAGTAGGGCCAGTAGAAAAATATTGTGCGAATTTCTAGAATTGTTTTCCACAATTACGATATAAATTCAAATAGAATTCGATAATGAGCATCGACTAAAATTTCGTCGTTGTCGCGTTAATGAAACATCGGTCCTTGATCAATTCGTAAACCACAAAATATAGCAAGAATACAATCTTCAACGCTAATAGTATGTTTAAGACTACTGTTCGTGCTGTATACCAAGTACTCGCTAAATATATAGTTGCAATAAACGTGTTGTAATGTCGTTAGAATGCTAGAGAAAATTCATAAAGTTTTCTATAATGAATGCGATATATTCATAAAAATATTGTGCGATAAGCATCTCGATACGTATCACGAACCACTGCATTCAAATCGTACAAAGCTAAGGATGAAGACAAAGCGCGTTTATCTTACTCGATCTATTTTTGCGTTTGATATACGCGGAACATTGTTTTTTAACCTTCGCCTCGGCGCGCTTACGTTATTCAGGAGCGTAAGTCTCGCTTAGCAAGTACAAACAAATGCGATAAAAACGTTAATTCCTTCACGGTTAAATGTCGAAACGATCGTTTCACGTTGCGTATCTATTAGCAGGCGATTTCAATAATTTAGTTACACAACCAGCAGCGCGGCGAGCATCAGTTCGCTGTAGTTTATAGTGTACACGCATATTGCGTATGAGGTTTCAACAGGGACGAGAATAGAAGGCGAATGAACATCAAATGGACACTTTACAACTGGGTACGGTGACCAATGTCCAGTCATGCGAGTGACACCCGGGG
The DNA here is from genome assembly GCF_014825855.1 of Bombus pyrosoma. Taxonomy (NCBI): domain Eukaryota; kingdom Metazoa; phylum Arthropoda; class Insecta; order Hymenoptera; family Apidae; genus Bombus; species Bombus pyrosoma. Next base: position 11,560,677 of record NC_057779.1, read on the forward strand.
TTTGGGGATTGCCGGATAAAGGGCCCAAGGCCAAAAGCCCGTCTGCTCCACGTCAACTTGGACACACAGGCAAACTGCGTTTAATCTCGCGATAACATTGATTAAGGTAAAGGGTGCCTCCTCTGCTCGTCACTTTGATTTTCTTTGACACAAGCCGATGTTCCCGTACGCGTAATACGATACGAAACGAGAGGATTAAAACGCGTTTATTCGCGAGGAAACTGTACGAGCACCGCGGTGCGTTACACTCTGGCCATGCGCGCACTACCCACAAAACTGTCGCTCTAGTAACTATATAGGGTGTCCTGTAACTGATGGTAAAAACCGGTGACGAGTGATTCTACGTGAAAAACTATGTCGAAAATGTAGAACAAGATTTTTTCATACGACGCCTCGTTTCCGAGGAAATCGAGTTTGAAAATGTGTCGGGTATACTTCAACTTGGCTAAGTAGCGACTAGGTAGGCGTAAACAATCAATCAGCGGGAGATTTCTCTATGTGTGAAAATAGGTAAAAAATGTAAAATGAAATTTGTTCGTTTAAGATTTCAAGGAAATAAAGCTTGAACGTGTTTAGTGAAGAACCGATCTAGTACACAGCGTGGTACATTTTCAAATCTATTTTTCTCGAAGGCAAAGCATCTTATGAGAAAATTTTATTTCACACTTTTTACTTACTTTTACGCGCAGTTTAATCTCCTGTCGATTGTATTTACTCCTGTTCAGTCTGGAACTAGTATAAGCACAAGTATACCTATCAAATCTGCAAACTCGATTTTCTTAGAAAGGAAGCGCCATATGGAAAATGTTCATTTTATATTTCCGACTTATTTTCTCATTTAGTTTTCTTTATAAAATCATTCCTCATCCAACTGTACCATTGATTACGGAACATCCCGTATATGCAGCTATGCTCTATGTATCAACCAAAAGTTCAATTTCCCCTTCTCTTAATAACGCCACATACAGGGTGTTCGCGCTATTACCAGCTAGCTTTTTTCTTCTAAACGGAAAGTACTAGAAACAAATGAAAGAGTTGAAAGTTTTATAGTTTTCTATGAACAATATAATATCGCGTAGCAAATTTTTATACGTGTTTGTTTATTTTATTTCGAATAAGAATTCATTGTTTTTAGTTTTTTTTAATTTTCAAACGAATTATTCCGCATATTATCTGCCGATGTATTTACCAGAATTTCTTCGTGGTACGGTCCAGCACGTAAAATGTGACTAATCTTTCGTCGTTATTTGCTATCAGAGCGCGATATCCAAACATTGATATTAATATCTCGGACAATATTAGCAGAAGCCTTCAAAAATATTATTCGGGAAGCTGAGATGTGCGTTCATGCACCAGCAGATTATATGAAACGTTAACTCCGCATTTGTCAAGAAACAATTGCCACATAATAATATTCAAAATAATTCTATTATTATGGACCTTGTACGAAACTGACAGTCATTGTACGACACATGAGGGAATTCGTTTTGGCACATGTTCGTTTTCACGTGACACAAAAGAACGTACAGCGTTTTATAAAAAAAAAAAAAAAGGAAAAAAAATGAAGGCCGCCTCTGTTTCCTGGAAAATATTGCAAATAAAAAAAGATGATATACGATATCATATTGGTCATAGAAAACTGTAAAACTTTTTCCTTTTTCACTTCGTTCCTTTGCGCTCCATTTACAAGACAAACGCCGGCCAGTAATAGTGCGAACACCCTGTGTGTGGCATTATCAGAGGAAGAAGAAATTGAACTTCTGGTCGATACGAGCGAGAGCATAGCGCCGTATATAATTACTAAAGCGACAGTATCGTCGTTAGTGAGAAGCATGCTCTTAGTGATGGGATCTGAAACACTCGAACCACGTGGAATTTGGATTGTATATGGCTCATTTGCTGCAACAATGACACATTATCGATCGAAATTGGGTACGTACGCACCTGGACGATGAGTTCTCCGACAGGAAATGACAGGTTCTAAGGATATAGGTCCATTAACGTCGAGACACGAGCATGCTGGATCGTTAAACAGCTCGGTAGCTATTGCACGCTCATCTGCTCGTGATCGCGGAATCCTCGAAGCAGAAGGAACGAGCGCGGCTGCGTTTCTCGAAACCAAACGCCAGTGACTTACCTGCAACAAGAAACAGAGGAAATTAGATCAACATTATCTCGCGACTATTTAACATTCGCTGCGAATCCCACTTTTCATTTCCCATTTCATTTCTATGCTAACAAATAATTTTCACACACTACGTATCGTTATATCGTAAATTGTCTTTGCACATCGGTGTACATATTGCCGTAATAACGACATAATTCGACAATCACGGTTCCAAGCTTCAGGCTCTTGAAAGTCTCGATAAGTCTTGATAAGCCTTGATAGATTGAAATCTTTAAAGTGACGAAAATCTTGATTATCTTGGAAATCCTAAAAGCCTCGATCGTCTCGAAAGCATTGATAGCTTGGAAAGTATTGACAGGTTTGAAGATATCGATAGGTTCGATAGATTTCGCAAGCATGATGAGTACTCAATATCCTACAAGCTTCTTAATTACTTTCGTTCAGACAGTATCAGTGACATACGACGTTAAATAAAATCGAAAGTTCGGATTACTGTAAATATATTTTGAATACCGATCAAATTTTCAAAACTTACGGCAACTCTCAAAGGGTTTGAGCCTGTCAAGAGGATCAAGAATCTACCAAGATTCATCAACAGGCGATTCGAATCTTTCGCCGTACGCGTATACAGACTCAAGGCGACTCGAAGTGTTTCATATAAAATGCGCGTAAACATCCACGCCAACGCTATAAAATCAAAACACAGATTCAGCATGACTCATGACGTGCAAAAATAATCCGCCCAGATGGTCTCTGCTGTGTATGGGATTTAAAACGAAAACACGACTGTTCTGTGCTATTGAATTATGAATTATGAGCAAGGTCAGATAAGTGAAGTAATTATTTGGACACAGTGGATGGATCAGAAGAACGTTTGCAAGAATGAGAATGAATCACTCGGCTCATTCGAAATACGTTTTATGAATGAAAGTTGTCCACAGTTATGGAGCAAGCTTTTTATCGAAATACCTTGTATATTGGCACCACCATTAATTAGATAAATAAAGCTCAAAGCAGAAGTTCAAATCAAATGAAACTACGATTCGAAGCATTAATTTAATATTCTCGGGGGATTTAAGTGAAACATCGTGAGAATATTTGTAAAAAAAATACTTCGCAGAATCAGTGTCCGATATCTGTCCGAGTATTTATGCTTTCTGAAACATCTCAAAGATATATGTACCGCTACGCGAAAGTCTTCTACATACAAAGCATAGCAAAAGGATGACGGAAGAGTCTGCGCCATCGACGAGATGACAAGGTCCTTGCATTTCGCAGCAGGGTCATTACTTTTCGAAACGACAGACGTATAGCGTCAATGTGCGGTAGAAGATTGACTAAGCGTGTTAGCGTTAGCAAGGCGATATTAGTTTTCGTATTTCCTGCGTGCTCGTAATTAAAAATTAAGAACATATATAACCGCGTTGATATAGCCGAAACGCTTGTTTACTTTTGACAAGAGCGTAATAAATACGCTTTAGAAATCTATGCTTTGTAAATGCAAATTTGACTGACATTATTTGAGAACGTTCAGTTAACCTGTGACTGTAAATCGATTCAATGGGTTTGCCGCTTCCAAGAGAAATGAGCCTGCTACAAAATGCAACGGGTTCGTCGCCTCATCAATGACGCTGACTCTTTCGTCATCCTTTGTCCATTATCCTGTGTTTTAGCATACAGTATACTTTAACGTAGCGTATCCCTTTCAGATGTCTTCAAGAAGCATAAATACACAGACAGATGCGGACAGAGCCAGTCATTGATTCTGAGAAATATTTCCTTACGAGGTGTATTTTAATTTTGTCAGAAAAGTACAGATGAATCAGACTGTTCAGATTTCGTTCCTAGATACAGATCAAGTTTAAGTTCAACTTTAACTTTTATTCTTCATGAGTCAGGTTCAAGTACGAGTTTAGATTCTATTCTTCATGAGTCAAGCTCAAGGTTCGAGTTCAGATTTCATTCTCGATTTTAGACCAACTACCACTTCAAGTTTAGATATAATTTTTTTTATGAAGCAATTAAATTTAATTTTTAATAGCCAATGAAGCTGGTATTTGCATTTGTAATGAATTTGTTACGAAGCCTGTGTGACAGTCAAACATTATAGAACAGTTTCTATCTTCAGTCTAATTTCTGAATCGTAGATTGAGGTTAGGTTGGGGTTAGGTTGGGGTTAGGTTAGACTCTTCTAAACTGATACAAAAACTTTGGACGTTGATGTAAGCATGTAAGCGATGTGTAAATAATAAATTATGTGGTAGCATATACAGACATGTATAATAAAGAGGGAAAAAATTCTAATCGATCAATGTCCGGATATTTTTAAACGACAGTGTCGATACACTGTCTGAAAAGCAAAGCTGGGAAGAGATCGATCGATACGGCAGTTTGAGAAAGCGAATGAAATCGGGGTAATCCAAAGCTCATAAAATTGCTAAAGGAAATAAGGGCAAAAAGAAGACTTGCCAGGTTCGAAAAAAAAAAAAACAAAGTCCGCCGATATCGACGCGGCGATAATCCTTCAGTACAAAACGATCAGAACCATTTTATCGCGGCAATTAAAGTTTATCTAACCGGCCTAAATGTCGCGAAACGTTGAACGATACTGCCTATGGAGGAGCGTCATTAACAGTATTCCAATTTAGCGGTGAGTATTGTGACCCACGAAGAGCTATCAATGCCAGCGACACAAGCAGATAACTCGTTGCAAATAATAAACGTTCTGTTTGAACAACCTGCCAGGACAGGCCGAACAGAGAGAAATCGCGGAGAAGAAACAATAATGGAGACACAAAGCTCTCGCTTGATCAAACGAACGTATACACCTAGAGCTAGAGAGATATAAGCAGCCTAGAAGTGCAATGCGGTCCCGTTCGTCGGTTTCCTCGTGACATATCACGAAAGGTTTCGCCATAATGCCACAATGTGCCTCGACACGGCCTCAACGCTTATTATAGCCAGCCGCTCGAGTTAAAGGGCAATCCTCCTCGCACAAATCGGTACAGTTTTGCGAAAGCGATTTAGTTGGACGTCGAACCTCTATAAATCTGCTCTCTCAGTCAGTGTATCCTCACGAGGAGATTGCACGGTTCACGCCGATGCCCTTACTGCTGACTAACACACACACCGACCTAGGTCTGCCACTGGCGATGCCATCTGAAACACTTCCAGCCGCTTCGTATTTGGATTCGAGTATAAGTCTGAATTGTTTCGAGCGTCGTTCGAAGCTTAAAATTCTTGCCAATCTTTGGCCTTGGTAGATTTTGACGCTTCGAAGTCTACGAAGTCTCGATCGCCTTGAAATCGATGCGTCGTCGCGTAAGTAACGCGACATTTCTGAAAGTTCGATTGAAAACAATGGGAGACGGTATCATCGGAGTTTTACAAAATTGAAGAATCAGCAAAAATTGATAGGGAAGAATGATGAACTATAATCTAACTAATCACCGATTAGTTTTTTATTTTCATCTGGTACACGAAAATGAACGATTACTTATAGGGTGATCTAATGTTTAAGATAATACGACTTCTTTTTTTCTTCTTCGATGCTGATTGTCACTGGTGCCGTTTGGACAAAAGTAATCAAGAAGCTTGTAAGACGTTGAATATTATCGAAATTGCTAACAAAACGATTCAAAACGATCAAGACTTATCAACACTTTCACGAGTTTTCAATTTCGAATCGTGTTCAAAGTGATTCGAATTTTTTGACACATATACACACAGATCGGTAGCGATTCGAAGTGTTTCGGATCCCATCGCTATCTGTCATCGGTTTGATGACCGACGTTCGATCGAGGAATCTATCCGCTGTAAATTGCAGCATGTGTGGATGGCATGCTTTTTCGGGACCAATCCTGTTATACGTTGCACTCTTGCGTCAATATTTCGTGAACGTTGCAGTTCACTTTTTCAGAACTGATCTGAAACTGAAGGCTTCAAGCCGTGTCGTCGCTATTTTTATACTGCGAGTACTCTGTGTAGTCTGTGAACAGTTGCCGATTGGCTGTTCGTGATTGTCTCATCAAATCGAAAGTTGTTCTTTAATTTCAAATGTAATTTCAGGCTGATCGCAGGATTTATGGCGAAAAATGGGAAACGCGACGTCCATTGGACATCGTGAAAGTTTGAAATGTAAAACATGTTTATATCGAGGAATACTCGGAGGTCAGCTCGCAGACACCAGGTACAGAAGCGTAACGTACAGTTCTCGATCTCCGTCCGATGTTCGTGTACGCGAACAGAAAAGCAGAAACGCGAGAACGTTAAATTGCTACGTGGAAAAGCTCGTTAACGTCGAAAAACTCCTTTTGGCAAATCGAAATTCGACCGTCCATTCAATGTACATGAAACGCTCCGGGTGGCTTTCATTTCCTGCATTCTGTCGTATTTCTCCAGCGGCCTGTGCATTTTAAAATGAACCCGCATACCTATGCGCGCCGTGATACGGAAATTTGCGAATTTGTTAAAATTTTTAATCCCTCGCTCCTCTATCCCGCCAGACATATACGGTTAAATTAAATCGTAATATTGAAAAAGATAACAATCTATCGAATAAGGACCAGCTATGGCTATATTCGCGTGCGCTGTACTGTCTGTTTAAAAAATTTAATTAGCTATAGGAACTTTTTTATAATCGCCCTTTCAGAATATTCCGCAATCGGCGAATACGATGAAAATCGCACAAGGATTTTATCGTAATATCGAGTAATTGAGAAAATGATTAATTGTTACAAAGCTTTCGCTACGTGCAATTCAAGCGAATTTTGCGCATGATTTAATGAACATTATGCCTCGTATTCCAGGCGTACATCGAAGAGTTTCCAGTAACTCCAAGATCAAACAACTGATACGATGTCAAAAATTAGGTCACCGACAGCCGGTATTCGTACGTAGATCTGTCATTAATAGACAGCTTTTACAACTCTCCAATTAGCCGTAGTCATTGGACACAGCATCGAGCTTGATAATTTACCAGTGGGACGATTAACGGTGCAGACACGAGTCGAAAGTGGCTGCGACAGCGTTAGCTACAACTGCAGTTGCTCTGCTCACGCTTCGTGTCTTGGCTTGCTGGCAAGATTTTTAAAACGATCGTCGTCGGCTGACACGCTCCGCTTCGAAATGTCGAGTAAACGTCGCGAGTATCTCCTTGTGCCATATCACCACTCATTCATTATACTACGCATGATTTTATAAGACAGACACGGGTTTTTAGTCGACTTCTTAAAGCACCCTATCTATTTTAATTTTTATAATAAAATTGCCCAGGTACAATTATTATAATTTAATATATCACTATTAATTTTTTCAAATAGCTTTAACAAATCTTTGTTGCTTGTAATAATCTTGCACGAGTACAAAATTCTGACCGTTTCGCAAAACTTAAGAGGTTGCCTTACATACAACTTGATATTCTCGTATCTATCTGTGTTTAACATTAGAACTACCGATAGTTAACACGAAGCTATTCCTACCAAAACCAGTGAAAATGACTGGTCTTAAAAAAATACCTAATAATAGAATATTTTTATATTTATCGATTTATTACTTTCCTACAGAAGCAATTCCATGTTATGTAGTACGTTTTTGGTATTATTAATCCATCTGGGACCATCATCCCTAAACGAGGCTTGACAAATTTATAAAATTGTAGAACCAGTCATTCTGACTGCTGTGGTATTTCTAGCGTTAGCATCTAGCGATCTAGCGATCGATCCGCAATTTTCCTGATAACTGATATCGTCATATCGAATGATACGCGGTAAAAATTTGAAAAACGCGTGGCAAGTTGTAGAAAACGAGGAACCTGGTTAATTGGGGTTCGATAAACAGATTGCGGGACCCTTTTACATTTTGACTAGTATTGGTTAAGTAGCCTTGATACAAAATTATTTTCAGTTTGAATACATAAAAAACAAAATGAAATTCATTATACTAGTCCTTTAGTTATCGTTGCGAAAGTCATTACATCATTGCGGAAAAATATAACATAAAGCAGGAATTTTGAAATAAAATTGTAAAACCAGTCAATTTGACTGGTGCGATAATTCTAGTGTTGATACGTACATTTTATAATAGATTGTATAGTACATATTATATACAATTTATACGATCGCCAAAGAAGAGTTAGCAACATACTTAGAAGGCAGGATGAAGTGGAAGGACAGAAAAATACTAGCACGATTCAGATGTGGAAACGAGACCAAAGCGAGGGAATACTGGAAAGAAGAGGGAGAGAAAAGATGCAGACTATGTAAAAGGAAAGCAGAAGACCCGAGACACGTAATAGAAGAATGCGAAATAACGGGAGGACCAAAGGACACAGAAAAAATAGTAAACGAGACTGGAGAAGAACTAACAGAACTAAAAGCAATGATAGAGAAGAGAATGGCAATACAAGACGGGGACGAACGACAATAAGGAAGCACAGCAAGGAGGCAAAATCCCAAAAGTTGCCATAGTTTTAGAGACAGATTATATGATGGAGTGCAATATAATAGAGTGGATAAAAGGGGAGGTTGATATATAAGATATATAAAGAGATAAAGGTATATATGTCGGAAATGTAGGGACATCGGGCCTTTCTTTTGGAATTTTGGGAAGATCCCCGATACTTTGGTCTAAACTATTTATTATAACTGTACTTAAATAATAGAACTTAGAAGTAGTTGTTGTGTTACGATTTGATTATATTTGCCCGAGATTTGTGACAGTGGGCTTGGGCTCGAGGTGACACAACTGGTCGTCGAACGTAGACACGGTCACGGAATGAACGTTTTTACCTAACAGAAGAAGTACCGATATTGAGGGACACACGCTGTATTAACAAACAAGCCCCGGGCAGGAGCAATGTCGGCTCTACGCGGGTCTGCCTAGTAACGGCGCCTGGAATTTTGTTGACATCCCCGGTCAATATGCAATTGACAAATATGATCGTATCAGTCTTTTATTCTTGTGGTCACCTTGGAGAGTTTACTCACATCGTCTGGTCAATCAGAAAGAAACCGAGCGACACGGCTAACGTCACTTTGCGTTTCAAAATATACTCTATCGAACAGAGAGTTTTCCACGTTGACCGTGGATTCGTCATTGAACCTGAGAACATTGTCTTTAACATCTAGAGTGTCTAATCACCACGTATAATTGTCAAACTCTGTTAAATCAACATTTGCACATATAATTGTAAATATAATCTTCATTGAACAGCAACGATGGCTTGTCCCAATGAAGATACGTTACACGCCCTTAAGTCTAACGCCAACCCGACATATAAGACTGATAGAATGTAAAAGCGTAATAGGTAAACGAGATGTAAAACCGAAAGCTCGTCCTCCAAAGCCGAAAGGCACGGACGATAAGTAACAATAAATAATAAATAAATAAAATAATGTTCGTCGTACCAATTATAAGCTTAATAATTTTTATTTCTCAGACGTCCAACGACCAAATTCAACAGTGAAAGGGTTAATCGTTTTCTCGGTACTGTAGATTAATTGTCGCGTCTCGTACAAAACCAGCAGATGTGCCAATACTTGATACTAAGCGAATGTTAGTTTTGTACGGGCTTTAAGCCCGTGTGAAACTCTGTGAATCCACGTGATAATAAATTACGTTGACACGAAATATATGTTAATATCGTTATTCAAATTCTATTTCTTCAATCGCATTCCGATGACTAAGCGGCGCTAGACAATCGCAGGATTCGTCCACCGTACGGTTAGCTCCCATAAACGCCCGGTAAGCGTCGAGAGGCGAGTTGACAGTAAAAAGAAGGAGCGAGTGAAATACGCAGAACGGCGGGTGATTTGAGCGTAATTGGCCGATCCGATGTCAGAACGTGTCAATCCCGACGTTTACGACGCAGCCAATGGAACGTCCGAGGTTATCATTCAGAGGAATTAAAGGATTCGCGAAATTTTAAGCGCGGAAGAACCGTTCCAACAATTTCCCTTTGACTGTGTGCACAGTGGATGTTATCCGTTTCGTTTGCCTTCGATTACACGACTGTGGATTTTTAGAGATTTATTGGAAACTTAGAAGCGCGAAACTGTTCAAAGTGCGCGTGATGCGCGAGATGGTAGAAAATATTCAAAGTAAAGTAGTGATTCGCTTTAATGGCTGAAGTAAATCTTTATGCTGGTTCCATTTCCTTAGTTACGGCAATAGAAATATGAAACTGCATAAAAGTACGCGGTCTATCGATTACGTTTCGCTTTATGTTTATTACGGTGGAGATTCTCGCAGCAGATATGCGTGCGCTAAATGAACTTTTCCAGAGAATCGTAGGGAAATTCCGTGCCGCGATACGTAAAATTGGGAATGTTGATTAAGCGTTAACAATATTGCCTTTAGCCACGGCGCGTAATTATTTTTCAAAATTACGCCGATACTCTTGCTCTATTAAATTATGCAACAATTCCATGCTTTCGGTACAATTACGCGGATCACGTCGTTAGCGACGAAGGAGCCGATCGTAAAAACCAGTTCGTGGAAAAAACACAGCAACGTATGTTTTTTTATACGGCGGATAGCAGCATTTCGAAGGATAAAAATAATATACATGCACGGAATATTCGCAATCGGAAAGATTCAGTAATTACATAACAGTACATAGGCTATACATGGCATTTTATGACGCGCGTGTATACTGCACTCGGTAACACGGTATCAACATAACGGACAGGGCTAACTGCTTTGCATATTCCAAGGCAACCATGTCAAACAAAATGTTCGTCCGTGTCAAAACTCATCCTTCTCGGGACTCCTAGACAGTTTTACGTAAAACTATCACGTGTTAATTTACTTTTTAACATGTGCTCGTAACCCGGTTTCCAAGCGCTCTTATCGGCTCGTGTAAAATAATTACCCGACGTTAAATCCTCTTCGGTGAGGACACGGCGACGTTCACGAACGTGCGAAACAATAAATGTCATTGCGATCGAATCGTACGATTGCAGCGGCCCGTGTCAGTCGAATAAACGCATCCGAACAATCGCGTGTCCAGTCGAATGGAATTTCTCCGTTAACGTTGCGGAAGCTTTAATACCGACTTTCTCTTTAATCTTACGTTGCACCATCTGCGAAATCGTTATTCGCCACGTCGATTCTAGACTGACTATCCGCGCGAGTAACGCCAAGTCGAATGAAATATGCAAAGGCCAACGTCAGCCAGGCCCTTTAATTTCCAGGAATTCTCACGACGCGCATTCACTTGGCGTCTTTAATTTCGCTAAGCACCATCGTCCGGCCAGCACGCATAAACTGACCGCTTCATTTCGCGCGAGTAATTGCTAGCCAATGGGGCGTTACCGCGGAAATTACAGTCGTAGTCGTCCGTCATCGTCATCAGTGACACAGGCTGAACGCCAGGGCGACGTAGCTTTAAGCCTTGCAAGCAGTAAGTAGGATCTCGTCTGTACGTGATAGACTATGTAGAACGTACGTAGCTGTACATGCGGTTATTATAAGCGAGATCTATGCCCATATACGATAACTGTGCCGCTCTCCAGTTATGGCTCCTCTCTTTCCTCCTCTCCCTCTCTCTTTCCCTTCTCTTATCCTTCTCCTCCTTTTATTCCCTTACTCTTCTTTTCGTCTGACTAGCCAACGCAACGCGATAGCACCTCGATTAGCCCGACTAATTAGTGAGAGACAAATCGGTCGATCGAATTTTTCGGATAATCGACAGAGGACCACTGACATTGTGACTGGCTTTTTTGAAGGATTTCGAACAAACGAGCGACAGAAAAATGTGACGTGGTTTTACGAAATAAAATCGTAATTGATAAGAACAATGGACAGATATGATACACCCGTAAATAGATAAATATTACCAATGCGGTTAAAAGCATGTAGTGTGAAAGTTACTGGCAGATACTCACACGCGCAAGTAGCATTCTGCGTATAAAACATAATACATCGGCCATGTAACGTGGAGACATTAGCATTTTCCTTTTGATCTTCTAATCTGTCGTTAAAATCTTCCGAAAGTGACGGATTAGGAATTTCTGTGAACATTAGTACGCATGTATGTGCGCACGATTATCGATTACTTTTCCTCTGTGCCTCGTACGATCTACTGGTTGTTTCTGTTTCGTGATTAAACTGCGAATTTTTATGCAAATTCGTACTGGTATAAAATTGATCGAACAAATGGAATTGAAATATGTTGAGGTTATTAGATGTATAAAGAGAGCAACATGTGGATAAATTGTAAGGTAGAAAATATGTTTGAATACAGAAGCGCAAGTACAAGTAGGAATATAATTTGAGCTGGTCCAGATCCGCACGCTAGCAGCGCTACCCTGTGACTGAAAGCCAACGACGCCTGTCTACTGTTTATGGTCTGTCTTCGTCCCAGTCTTTTGTCTATACGCTGTGGACGGCTTCAGTGCTTGATAAAACTAAAAAGGCCAGATGTAGAGTTTTCTTAGAAGCTGTGATCACTTGAACAAAGTAGAAATTTACTTGACCGATTGAATATTACAACGAGTACTTTACTCTGATCGTTTTCTATATTTCTTACGCACAATGTGCAGTTTTGCAATTTGAAATTTCCTATAAATCCACGGTCTATTCGCGATTCACCGCTATTTTCGCTATTAAATGTTCCTTTAATTCGCTCAATAATTCTTCGTCGCTTGCACGTCTAGTTATAAATTGAAAATGTCAAGCTGATCGAGGAATACACAGAGCGCATGATATAATCGAGTTTATTTAGAATATTATTCGGATAGTCGGTCATTCGAATAAGAAACGTTCGAGAAATCGAGATTTTACTGTATAATGTTCCGACACGTCGCAATCGCGTTCCGCCAATGTTACACACTTACACGCGTCTCTACGCACTTTCTTATCGTAAAACTACCGCTTGCATCGACCCTAAGAAAATTCCAGCATTTCCATATGTTTGATTCTCCGGCGAAATTAGCCGAGAAATCGCCGTTTTGCATACTCATTGTACGACAGTTGCAAACGCTCGTGGGACCGACGAAAGCTACTTCGTCACTTGGCGAAAAACAAACGTGACGAACACGTTCTAACAAGAATTTTGAATTTTAGATTTGAAACATTCACGATGATTCGATGACACGCGTGTGGCTCTTGGAGAAGCGAACTGCAATATTTATGAAGCGTCGGAACAGGGCGTAAAAATGCTAATAAAAAGACGATTGAAACACGAAGAGCGAGAAATGTGTGAAGAATTTCGATCTGCCGATCAAAGTAATCCTAATAACGAGGCGAGTTGGCCGAGCTAGTTTATCGAAAGAAAATCCAACGAACGTGTTACCGCCTGTTTTTCCATTGCTTGCTAGTTTGTTACATTCTCGTCGCAACGTTTAAACTTCTTTCTAACTTTCGTTCGCAAGAAGTTCCAAGCGACACGCGTTATGTCGTCAATGGATAAAACAAGAAAATCAAATAGAAGAGAGGAGAAGCGACAAAATATGACATACCGAGATGCGCGACCAATTTTTTTCGCAAATAAATCACATTTATTTGCAGCGACTAACATTTCGTGTGTACATTTTCTCGCCAGTGTCTGAGTTTTGAATATTACAGGTAAGTGGAGGGACTGACTAATGAGTGTTTTAAAGTTGGATGCGGAAGAAGGTTATGCGGCAATCCAAGCTTTTAGATGGATGTAACTGAATATTTCCTGGCAATGTAATTCGAATGGAAGAGACTTCGATACAGAGAAAAATAGTATGCACGGGTGTTAAGATTTATTGCATGGAAGTTACGTGCCAATATTAGAGTTAAATAGAATTAATTTCTGAATAATTGCGTGGTACGTCGTTGAGTACTTGCGTTCTGTATTTTACAACTCAATAAGAATTCCTACATTTTCAACGCTTGTTATATTCTTCCAACATCTATTCATACTGTATATTACTTTTTTATTGAACGCACGATTGCCATAAATATCTTGTAAATGTCTGATGTTGACAAATATCTCTCAAATACTTGTATTCGCATTAATTTCAAATTTTCCCCATATAATTCGTAGCGCCTGGTCACAGTGCTATTAAATTTTCAGAATGTCTCGTATAAGACATTTGAATACTTTGCCGAGCCTGTATGTGTATACTTATGTAAAATCGTTTATCTCGTGGTAATTCAGGTGATCGGTTCTTAAGTCTGAAAATCGAGTTTATTGTGAAAATACTTAAATGAGATACAGGAGTTAACAACAATTAACAACAGCAATGATTAAATAAACAACCAATTAATAACAGTGAGCAATAAATAACAAGTTCTGCGCAATGTTTACCTGAAAATCGACAATCGATTTTCAACGTCCTCGGCTACCGATCTTTCTCCGTCAATCTTCAATGTTTTAATCCCTTGGCATACGCGCTAATTGCAGATCGCGCGAGCCATAGTAAGCAAGGAATTCGCTCTGTTCAGCCGTGTGCCCGAATTGGCGCAAAATGTACGCTTCTGACGACGTGTATATTTAGGGGATACAAAAGGAATTGCGAAATAATAAACAACGTTCGAGGACAAATAGTGTTTTCAAGACGTCTAGGGCGTGATCATGATCAATTGATCAGTTAGCAAAGACAATTTATTATTTCAAAGTGGATAATGAATCACCAGCAATTTGTAAATTACCAGGAGTCAGACTCGTGGGTTCCGTTTATGCCACAAATTCTTTACGACGAATCTGACTCGTGGTTATAGGCTAAGGGGTTAAATAATTACTCTTTGTTCTGTGATCTTGTCAATCTCTGATGTTGCTCCCTGTCTGTCCGTTTGGGAATTAGTGTCTCTCAAAATGGCTATCCGTGAAACAAAGAAAGTCGCTCTGTCCGTGAACAGAGAGAGTCCCTATCACCCTTGAACTCTAGGGAGTTTACACGTATACATATATATTTCTCCCAGCTTATTATGCTTTTTGTATCAAACGGTTCATTCCACGAATAGATAAATAAAAGTACGCGGTTAATTTCGTTAGCGTAGTAGGGAGAGAGACGTTGGTTGGGAAAAACAGACGGCTAACAGCGTAGGACTGCGTCGATAACGCAACGTGCTTGTAACGCTGCTACGTAATCCGTCGGAAATGTGTTAAGACGAGTGAAAACGTCGAGTGTCTCGAGGTCGTGGGTACCAGTGAGCATCCAATTCTCCAGGCGGCTTTCCGAACCCGGGATAATCCAACGCTCGTCCGCGTACGTCGCGAGAAGACGAAGGCACACGCGACAGGTTCGATACACTCGATATCATGTGGTTTTACGCGTTGATAGGACCAAGGACGACGATATTTTCTCTGATTGCTGGCAGCAATCTGCGCTCACAAACCTCCGCAAATTAACCCAAAGAGTAATGTTTTCGCTTAAACATTTTTCTCGGTTTTAAATGAAGTTTCATGGCAGCTCGTTTATACTCATCGCCGCCACTTCTAAATCCTTCGTCCGCACGTTCTCTGAAATTTATCGTCATTGTTTCTAAACAAACTGTCTTACTTTTCGAAACTGTACAAGCCGTTTTCTTGAGTCGAGTAACCAGCGATTCTTCGCTAAATTTAACGCCAAATTATATGTACTATAATTGTTTATCTTATTATTGCGACGAGCAATACTTTTTACTTTGCCAGCAGAAGTGAACCTAATGGCATAATGCAGCGGCTCTTAACTGTTTTCACACTCGCTAATTATTAGCGTATTAGTCGAATGTAAATTAGTTAGCGCGCGTGTTTATTTACTTACAACGAATCTCTTCCGTCTAACAAGCTTCTTGATGAGCATTTTTGACGAGCGTTTGAACCCTTTGCACTCGGAATTTTATTTCAATTTCGTTACCAGCAGCTCCCAACGCTTTTGACTGTTTCATTTGAAATTCACTTTAACTAAAAAAGAAGACGATTGAAATAAATAAAGGGAGAAGGAAATTCACTTAAATACCAGTTTTATTCACGCTATCGTTGTATTTTGTAATTTTTAAGAGTGTGATATACCTTGAAACAATTTCCAGGATGCAATCTTGGTTGGACTGAAAGAATGTCGAGTGGGACTCGACAAAGGAGCTCCCGAGATAAAAGCTGATGTCGAGTCGCACTCGACATAGGAGTTCAAAGGGTTAAACATACGATACGTATGTGGCATATAGTTGCTCAGTTTCGCATCTTAATGTCAATGTGCCACAATGGTAACAAATCGATGAAATTCAGAGATAGAATTAATTCTGAGAATTATTTTACGCAGATTCCGCATTCTTTACAAAGAATAGGAAAAAAAAAATACAGGTTAAAAAGTTTCAGAAAAATTGTTCTGCAAATGGCCTAGCAATACAATCTTTTACTGGGAAACTATGTAAAATTGACACGAGGGTGAGGATCGAGGGTTTAAATTTTGAATGAAGTCTCAAGGATTCGTGTGATTCCATGGAATCGAAAGATATTGATTATTGATTATTGTTGATTATTCTACTGGAATATGAACTATTTGTTGTAGCCTGAAAACAAATAATTTCCTTTGAACAATAACGTTCAATTGTACCTACGGTAGATTTTTAACAGATTCCTAAAATAAGCAATTTTTCGATAAGTTAAAATGAATAATTTAAAATAAATAATCTTCTCCTGACAATAAGATGTAATTAATTTTTAACAAGACAGACCTTGTCCTCTTTGTTCCTCAAATCCGATGCAATCTTCTCCTTTGTGTGTTCCAATGATATTTCCTACAATTAACTCGAACGATTCTGCGATTTCACAACTTTTATCCTTCTCCCTGTGACAAATTACAACTTGTCTTCCGTCGAAACTAGCAGTCCTTAAATTTTTTGCTGAATTACGAAAGTAACGATATTAAACAAACTAAATACACTATGTTGTCCGAGAAGTGTGTTTCGCTATCTGCACGCAGCTTTCTTACACAAAGCACATTGCTTTATCTGGCAATGTTCATACAAACACGAGATTTAATCCGTCAAACGTTGTCTTCAGCCGTCTAACTGTCGTAGGATACGTTTCGTTTGCATTAGAAGAGAAAATATCGTGCATCTGTTATTTCTTCTGTTTATTTTATTTCTTATATTCTTATTATCATTAAGCTAATACGTGGCAGTTAAAATTGCCTCTAAAAATCGCTAGATCGCCGAACGATAACAAACTATTAGCGAGACGCGAAGATAAGTATTTTGCCAACAATCTAATCGCAGAACCATCTTCTCGTAAAACGCTTATGAAAAGATATTTCGCGCGAAGAAGCACAGCAGACTTTCCAGCGATCCCATTTATCTGCGCCACTCTGCTTAATGACAACAGCAAGAAGAAGCTTAAAAATAATTTAGGAACTCACGGCAGGCAATTGTGCGTAGGCACGCGCGTGTTTCGTGACCGCAGAATCGCTACGGCAACTGACGGTATTTACATGCGTAAGCTGTTCAATGAACGCGCGGAAATTGAAACATCGAATCGCTTAAGCGCAAGTCGCCGAAGGAAACGGAAAGAGGGAAAGAAGGAGAACGTCCTCGCGACGCTTGCTACGCTCCATTAATTTTATTACGGACCACCGAGCACGCGAATTCTCGTCTGAAACGACATACCGAGAGCGGAGATTGAAGTTTTCCTTCTTCCTTTCTCTTCGGCCATGTCAGCGCGGTGTTCTCGTTTTAAGCGCTCGGAATATCGTTAGAAGACGATAGATCGAGCCGCGCTGAATTTTGCACGCGCAGCACCGAAACGAATAGCTCGCTGAAATCTCCGACACTCGAAAAGGGAACGAAACCGCGATAGCACGAGCAGAGAAAAGTTGTTATTAACGTCGAAACGCTGTTACATTTGTTTCTGCGCCGGTAGCCTTGACCTTGCCGTGGTCAAGTATATTCCCTGCTCTTAACCCGCGAATCATCGACGTTGTTACATTTACGCAACATTTTATCAAAGATTCGTTTTTCCATTTGCATCGTCGAATCCCGTTTTCGATATCGCGTTTTGCAAAGGGAATTCCAACGATTCCACTGATACTCGTTGCATCGCTGTTTACTCAATTTCGCAAAATCGAAAGAAGCTGAAGCATTCGTAAAATACGATAAACTGTAACGCTCGGTCGACTTGACGAATCGACTAAACTACGTTTAAACAAACAGTCGCCTGTTTTCCATATTTTTACTTTGTTGCGTGACGTTAATTGGCCACGTTTTTTCCCGCGACGCGCCGTAAAATATGCAAAGTAAAAACAACGAAAGCCATATATAGCTTGCGAAAATTTTTAGAATTCCCGGCCATGTGCTGCCGCGTCCGAATATTAACCATCTGCTCGAGGTTTCTGCAGATTTGCGGCAGCGCAACGACTAATGGACAATAATCCTCGGCGGTTCTGTAGGCGGAAAGTCGAACGTGCCGACAGATCGTCACGTTCAGGCGATTTTCATATACGCGCGTGTGGCCAGCGTTCACCGTGACATCCATAAATAATCGGGTAAAACGATTCTCCTTAAAACCGTCACTGATTAAATCTTCCGTCGTTCGGCTGCCACGGATTAACGTGAATTAAAACGTGTTGGCGGCGAACAATCTTATCGGATTACTTGCGTCAAACGGAATCGATAGTTACGTAACTATCGATCGCGGTGCGGCACGACAGGAAATAACGCGAGAGCAGCTTGGTCTCTGAAATTTCTAATAAACTTGATGAGACCGTAATCGACTCGCGTATCGCGGATTTCACGCAATTATTGCTTTAAATAGCGTTAAAGTTAAAGTATCCGTGTACCGGGTGATCCGTTGATGTTGCGCACTTTAATGAGAGAATCTACATACGACCAAAAAACGTAAAATATTTCCCGTGAACGTATACATTCGGCACAGCTCAATTTTGGAGTTCTGGATGATCAAGGGAATGTTCTATGTACCTTGGTATATCTCGATCGTATCTAACGTTCACGAATAACGTTCATGGAAAATATATTTCAAAGTGTTCGATCAATGTAGACAATTTTATACCTTTAACCCTTTGCACTCGAAAGGTGACTCTCACTCACCATGGCGTTCCATGCTGCAACTTCAGTGGCGAGCGAGAAGCGACAGTCCCTGTTTATGTTAGATTTCGACATCCGCGATTGACGAGAGTGCAATATTGGTTAGTAACTTGGTTCCTCAGTTCTTTACGCTCTTCGTTAGGAAGTGTAAAGTGTTAGACTTTAAAATGGAGATCAAATATTTAATCGCATATGCCTCGGAAACTATGGTTCTGACAACGTCCGCAAAGTTAATTTGGATTCGACGATCATGGCAAAGGTACTATAGTTTAGAAACCCTTAAAAAATGGCTTTCGGAAGTGAAATCAGCTGAAACGAAGATGAACTTGATTTCGAACTGCTGAAAAATGAGATCAATTGTATCGAGGAATGCATCTTGGCGAATGCTTTATGAATTATTATAAAAAAAATACAGAAATTAATATTACAAAATCATATTTCCAAACACGTAAATATAGATAAATTATTAGAATATAATTTCTTTTTGTAAGTTAATTTCTATATAAAATCATTTCACGCTAGCTGCAAGACACGCGTCACGTATACGCTAAATCATCCGGAGTAGCTGCTACGCCCGGCCGAAAGTCCTCGAGTTCAAAGGGTTAATATGTCAAAGTCGTTAAAATACCATTTGTTCCGAGACATCACGCATAGTTACATTGTCTTTATTTTGACACAGTCCAGTGTTAAAGTCCGTGAATCTATGTAATTTTCTTTTTTCCAGGACGTATGTGGAGTAAAGAAAAAATATTGTTGATGAGTTGGAAATGGCGAGCGAGACGAAGCTCGCATTATCAGAGCCAAATAAATAGGAATAAAAATAGAACAGTATGCCGAGGAAACAAGCTAATTGTGCAGAGAGAGGAAGCTGTTTATGCGTAAAAGTATAGAGCAGAGTGATTAATGGTGCATCAACATCATCATTCATTACATTAGCCCGTAGCGAATGATGAAAGCGTGCCGTGTCAAAGCAAGTGCGAAATCAATCGTCGGTCAGGTCGATGCACCTGCACACCAATCACAATCAATGCTGCGTTCTCAATAACGCGCAACCATAGACGCGTACGGCATCGTAGTACGCCATCGGTATAGCGATCGGCTCGAATAATCGCCATTATTTTCAATCGTGGATCTATAGCACCTTGAATTTTTTTTTTTTTTTTTAAAGAAAAATCGGCGCTGCCCGAACATTTATTACAATAAATCGCGGTACGCTGTTCCGCTGTATACCGTGTTGCTATAGCAATAGCGCAGCGTAGCGTGGCGTGGCGTGGCGTGGCGTGGCGTGCTGCGCCGTGCAGATAAGTCGAGAAGAATACCACTCGCGAATTGAGATCCGGACGTGGCCGAACGAGCCGCTTCAATTTCAGTTCGCATGCGTCCGATAATTACGTTGCTGATCACGGGTCGAGCCGAGTAGATTTAAATCACGCGATATCCAATCACCGTTTGATACATTCTGTAATAAAGCAGCGAGTCCAGGACGAATACGTTGCGCAGGCTGATAACGCCAACCCAAAGAAACTTTAATCGATGCACGAAATATAGACGTTGGCGATCCCATCTACCCAGCGATGTACGTATTTTTGCGCACGAGCCAGCACAACTGTTAATCAACTGAATTTAAATTACTTACTAGGATGTTTTACTTGCTGGCGATCCTGCCGGTGAGATTACGCGCGTTCATAAATGTTTGCAACGTTCCTGCTGTAAAATACGACCGGAAGTACTTTCGAAAATGTTCATTTTCCAGCCAGGCTTTGACCAATTTTATTCGACCGCCGACAGCTAACCAAAGCAACAATACGATCGAATCGTTTTGTCGGCTATGAAAAAAGATTTTAACAGCGATAAATTAAAATTTGTTGGCTTTGGTTAACGTAAAAATCTGGCCGCCTAGCTTTAACAAATTTAGTCGACACAGCGGGATTTACACCACTGCCAGATAAGAGATCACTTTGATCAATCACTGAGATCAATTTGACGATATTTCTCAGACAACGAGTTAATATTTCCAACAGAAATGTTGATTAATCTTTACTGCCAACAACGATAATATATGCGTTTCTAACTGAACTGCGATAAAAGTCTTCAAAGTTTCGGAAAATCTCAGAGGCCAAGGAGACTTTTCATCGCCGCCCTTAACCAGTTAACTACCAACGATTACGTCGCCGGTTGGCTCAGAAGATTTTTCCTGTGAAAAACCTGTATGAGTCTGTGTAACTTCTGATTGCTTGATCAATTAATTTGTAAAATAACATTAAGCAGCTGCAGAATAAAAATATTTAATAATATGCGATTTCCAAACAAGAGTTAGCAAAATACTTAGAAGGGAGGATGAAGTGGAAGGACAGAAAGATATTAGCAAGATTCAGATGTGGAAACGAGACCAAAGCGAGGGAATACTGGAAAGAAGGGGGAGAGAGAAGATGCAGACTATGTGAAAGGAAAGAAGAAGACCTGAGACACGTGATAGAAAAATGCGAAATAACGGAAGGACCAAAGGACATAGAGAAGACACTGAACGAGACTGGAGAAGGACTAACAGAACTAAAAATAGTAAAAGAGAAGAGAAGGGCAATGCAAGACGGGGAAGAAGGACAAGAAGGAAGCACAGCAAGCAGGCAAAAGCCCAAAAGTTGGCATAGTTTTGGAGACAGAATAATTAAGGGAGTGCAATATAATAAAATAATTATTGTTACGCGGTTTATTCTTCTTTCCTCTGATCTTCTGCCGATAAAAATGTATAAGGAATCGTTTTTAACGAAATGTAAAATTTCAATTAGAAATTTACTGTGAAATCCGTACGAGAATCGAATCTTGAAAATGTTTTGCAAATAAATAACGTACAAGAGGCGATACGGGAAATTTCTTTCTCTCGTAAAATTTACTCAAAATGAAGATTTACAACTGTTCCGTGATATAAGAGGAAATTGTTGCCACAACTATTTTCAATCTCCGCTTTATATATTATTTTGCAAAGAGAAGCGAACAAAGAATCGCGTCTTTTACAAATTCATACAGAAGTTTACGAAATCGCTGACACTCGTCTTTTTTATGGGAAGGCACGCAACTTTGCAACTTCCCGTGTTCTTTTATCTCCGGACACGTAGTCCGGTTTTGACGACACCAAACAGTGCGTTATCTTCCCTTGTTCGCTATCGAAAACCATAAATTACTGAGGGAACATTGTTTAGCTATCTGTTTCCTTACTGATTTCTGCGAATATCTAATGCCAGTGTCAAGACAACTCGCGACAATGAACTCATACGGCTAACAAATGTAGTGTTAAATTAAAGTAGAGAAAGGATTACTATCTGCACGTGATTATATTAAACGTTTGTATTTTATTTCAATTTGAAGTGTATCTTTGTACAATTTTTAAATTATTACCTCCATCGTTCTCGGCTGTAAATTATTACTACACACGTTAAATTTGTCGATGGAGAAACAAATACTATTTTTTAATTTTAATTAGTCGTCAACAAAGAGCGATTATTTCTGCGTTTGATAAAAAAGGTAACAATCACTCGTTAACGAATGAAGATATTCGTAATTTCGTCATTACGAAAATATCATGGAACATTAAAAAAGATCTATCGAGGTCATCGTGTATTGGATATGAAAAATAACGAAACTCTGTCCTTTTCCATTTTTCTCGCAAATCTACAACCTACGGGGAAAATGATGGGAACTAATAGCGTGAGCAGCACTCTGTATAGCGGTATGGCTTCATGCGAGTCGCATTGTCACATTAGTAGTAATTTTTGCCAAGGCCACGTTAATTTTACAACATGCAACGCGTAAGTAGTTCGAGGAGAATTAAGACATATTACAAGAAAAGATTGTTATAAGCGTAAACGTACGTAGAAGAAAACTGCAAGGCTATAGTAATTAATCCTGCACGCGATAGTCGAATAATCAACTTTTTAATTAGGTTTAATAGCAAAGCGTAAAACAGATCACGGAGACAATAAATTTCTCGGAGGCGAAATTTTTCAGCTAAATTTAAACTCGTATTCGCTGATAATTACGTACGCGTGGGTGAATCATTATCATAAACGGTAAATGAAAAAACAAACTATATAGAAATGAAACGAACAACAGAGAATTCGAAGGTACTTGAATTAATATCGCGGTCCATAGTGTTCGAGTCTCTATGAAAATAAAATGTTTAAATACATCAAAAGATATCAATGGAAAATATACCTTTAAGGAAGAATTATATAAATCGCTTTTCTCTGATTGAAGGCTGAAATCAAAAACACGATACGGACTTTTAAACAAATATATCTCTTTCGAAACCAATCGATCGACAAACGATGGCCGATGTCAATAATATTCTAAACTATATTAACTATCGTACGATATAGAATTTTATTTCTTCTCTCTTGAATTAATTTTCCCATACATTAGGAAAGGAACATTCAACGATGACAGTTATAATCAATTTTTAGTATTCGAGTATTGGTTTTTTTTTTAGAGTAACTTTTTTGCCGAATACTTTTGTCGAAGAAAAAGGTGCAACATCAATGCTATCTCGAACGTCTTCCTATCTATTACTATAGCCGTCAGATAACCTTGTTTTAACTAAAACGCAATAAAAAATCTTAACTATGGACTAAGCAAAGTTCTGTGTTAAAGACCATCCGTTTCTTTCACCTGTTTTTCTTCCAACAGTAAGTGTAAACGCAATTTTGTTTAGCTCGAATGATCACGATGTTCACGTTCCAACTCATCGATTAATTGTTAACTTAACACTAGAACTACCGATAGTTAACACGAAGCTATTCCTACCAAAACCAGTGAAAATGACTGGTCTTAAAAAAATACCTAATAATAGAATATTTTTATATTTATCGATTTATTACTTTCTTACAGAAGCAATTCCATGTTATGTAGTACGTTTTTGGTATTATTAATCCATCTGGGGCCATCATCCCTAAACGAGGCTTGACAAATTTATAAAATTGTAGAATCAGTCGTTTTGATTGCTGTGGTATTTCTAGCGTTAGCATCTAGCGATCTAGCGATCGATCCGCAATTTTCCTGATAACTGATATCGTCATATCGAATGATACGCGGTAAAAATTTGAAGAACGTGTGGCAAGGTGTAGAAAACGAGGAATCTGGTTAATTGAGGTTCGACAAACAGATTGCGGGATCCTTTTACATTTTGACTAGTATTGGTTAAGTAGCCTTGATACAAAATTATTTTCAGTTTGAATACATAAAAAACAAAATAAAATTCATTATACTATTCCTTTAGTTATCGTTAGTTGCGAAATTCATTACACCATTGCGGAAAAAATATAACACGAAGTAGGAATTTTGAAATAAAATTGTAAAACCAGTCAATTTGACTGGTGCGGTAGTTCTAGTGTTAAATGTATGAACTCCCAACATGTTCTTATTCGTCTTTTCACTAATTACATGTGATTAATTACATTTGGATATTGTGGCGGGTAGAAATTATTGTTAAAATCTTTGTAGCCATCTTCACTGACACCTTCGATTGCAGAGCAATTTGAATATTCGTGAAAAGGGAAGCTAGAAGATGATGGAGACCCTTAAAAGCTTACATAGTTAACGGCGAACACAAGCCCCAAGGTTTATTATGGCAAGCCATTTTCTATTGAAGCACCGAACAAAGCGTCAAAGACGCATCTACTTGGAAAAGACGTGGATTTTCCTGTAAGTAGCGCAATCTTCCGTCTGCACTGTGCTCATCCTCTAAGTTGGAATTAATTAAGTACCGGTAGATCTTCGAAATGACAAATATTTGGTGACAGTATTACGAAAATATAGATGGCCTTAAAGTATCGTTCGAAGCAAAATTGCTTTAACAAATATTTTCATTCCTTTTTCATGCGCAGGAACGTCGTACAATGCATTTAATATAAATACGCGTTCTTAATGAACGTTCATACATTTCTCGCAATAACTGCTCATCTAGCTATAAATGAGTAGTACTTATACTCGATGAAATGAGCAGTATAAGTGGTACTTATACTTAATGCGAGGTACATTGAGAGCAAAAGCAGAATAAGCCGCATATTTCTCCAATGTGAGTTTATATTAAGTTGTCCCAAAAATGTCTTTCGCTATCTGCACGCAGCTGCTTTATGTGGCCATGTTGATACAAACATGAAGCCTAATCTGTCAAATTTTGCGCTCTTTATCTTCGATCGTCTTCTAGCTGTCGTAGGACACGTTTCCTTTGCATTAAAACAAAAAATCCTGTGCATCTATTATTTTCTTCTAAAACGAAAGAAACTCTTTTTAGGACAAGCTGGTGGTATCGGTTTATTTCAGCAACGCGCATTAATCGTATAAAAGTAGGGGAAATCATCTTTTCCAAATCGAATTTAGATAACGTGACACAACGAAATCGATTGCTGCATTCGATATTTTGCGATTACTATTTTCGAGTATTTGAGTTAATTCAGTGTTGCTCTTAAGGCGGATTCTCGTGTAACAACGATAGAAGCAAACGATCTTTATGGACCTCTTTTAAACCAGACCTTTTCATGTAGATACATCGTCTTGAAGAAGTTTCTTTTATTTCAATTCTTCCTATCGCTTTAACAAGCGATTGTTAAACTTATTAAACGTTAACTTATTAAAAAGTTAACACTTTTTAAAGACTGTCACGTTTAATAAGTTTTTAAGCCGGCGTGCACGATCACTGAAACGCTAATCGATCAACCAATTTCGGGCAGAGCTCGCTTAGTTACAAATTTCTCCAAAGATCGAATCTCAAATTTTTATTTGACCATTTATTCTTTTTAAACGATGCGAGCTCCGCTTAACCGTCGAAAAAGGTAAGATATTCCTCTGAAGGCTAGAAACTTTCCAATTTTCCATGTTTTTCTTTCAAAAATAGGTTCGACCCCGACGCAAACTATGGAACTTTAAGAAAATTTCCTAACTTCTGCATTCTGATGACTGCGACAGATGCACGCCAACGACGGTAACATTATCAAAGATAATCACAAGACTTGCATAAAATACAACAAACGCTAAGTCGAACCTGAAATAAAAGAATTACATTTGTAATTCGAAGCTACATTTACGTCCTAAAAAGGTTTACTTTCTGCTAACTAATAATAATAGCTAGTCGATAAAATATTCATAAAAATCACCTGCTTCCTTTGTCGTTACACGAGAATCAATATATTTTGTTATGGTACGTATCACTTTTTTGTTTTTTCTTTCGTACAAAAATTGCCCAATCTCTGCCAGACAAATCTCAATTTGTAAAAAGGAATTTATGGTAAAAATCATGGAAATAATAATAACGCAACTCGATTCGAACGAGTCGAGTCGAGTTCCCTCTCTTTTTTTTTTTTTTTTTTTATCACTGACAGTGACACTTTTCCAGACTGTTCGTATCGAACATGATCTTCAATAAACTTTAAACAGTATGCTTACCGTTTCTCCGCTAAGGAAGGCCGGTTGTTTTCATTTTTCCTGGTTGTTTGCTTTCTCACAAAATTCCACGCACGTTTCTTACATCTGTTGTGACTGCTGCTTCTTCTTCGGCTATTTGCCTTACGGTTCCCTTGAAATTTGAGGTAGCACGCAAAATTGCAGATGTGGCGCGGTGTTTGCCTATTCCTTTCCTTCCATAAATTTCTGTATTTTCCGCGAGATTATATCACGCTATTCATGCTATTTAATAATTTAAGAGTATTTTCCAACCACGACAGCAAAGTTCGATCGATTACTCATCTAAAACTTATGAAAAGTTTTCGGTGGATCGTTTAAACGGAGCCTTTGAAGATGAGTAAACGAAGGAGGCAGAGGAATAATAAAAAGCGAGTAAAACTGGAAAGAATCAAAGAACGGAATATCGCGACTCGTTTCATTTCGTTCCTAACCGACCTCATATTGCCAACATTTTCATTGCTCTTCTGGCAAACTTGAAGAATATAGTTCGCAAACGAGTTGCAACTGTTTCCTTATCATTTAACAAGCCGTTTCTTCAAACAATTCGCGAAAGGCTGGATTTCTTGAAAAAATACTTGCACCAAATCCACCGATCGGAATAACATCAATAAAAGAATCGTTCGTGGAAGTTATATGCTCGCACTTGGCTACAATTAGATTGCGAATTTTTATGCAAATTTATTATTTTCCGCTATACAAATAAGAAAATAAAACTTAGGTAAAAGATTGACTTTTTAAAAGCTTATCAAGTATCGTAGAAGCTACTATTTACTTGTTTTATTATTTATTTATGATCCGTGCTTTCTGGCTTTCCATGGATTCCGGTTACGTCTCCATTCGCATTATCTTATCTTATGTCCTATTACTGCCACAAAATCTATCTTCTTATCCTTGTAATTTCACTAACAATAAATTAGAATTAAATGCAGAAGTAAGCTTAACATAGATCTCAACTTGAACATACACGTAAACATAAACATACGTTAGACTTAACGAAGCGCTATACACTTTGACTGTTTTATATGCGTGGTGGGCGACGGAACAGCGTAAGTCAACTTTTGGCTCGTCAAAACTGCATAAGTGCGTCAATGTATATTCCACGTTGCTGGTTTTTACTTATGCGAAAGCTTCGTCTGTACTATCGAGATATGTGCAATTTTCTGTGCCAAACTAGATTAGCCGCGTAGTAGTGACACACGTATGCGAGTATGAATGTATGGAAGTATGTGTGTGCACAGCGTCTGGAAAAACAGGTGAATGCAACTGTTCCGTTGGCAGCGTGGTACAGAAGATGGTGAGACAAAGAGGGTGCCGAGACGCGTGCAAATGTATATCGACGAAGATCCTGAAAATCGTTTATTAAATAAATCTAAAACTATTTTAATATAAATTCTAAGTGTAATCTTAGTGTTCCTTTACTTTTATTTCGGCGATTAACACGTTGACTGGCAGACGAATTTTCCATGGTTTGCCCAAGGCGCCGACGTGAACTTCTCATTATGCGATGCATATTATGTTGAAATATTATTTTGCAGCAAATAAAACGAGCTATAAAATCATGCTTGAAGCATTTTTCGTGGTGAGGGCGGTTGCCCGGTTGGTGACCCCCACGGTGTTGTAGACAATTATTACGATTGTCCTTTTTTCAAACAATACGTACTTTTAATATTTGCTGCGTCGCCGGTCATCGGTGGCCCCCACAGCGCTGTAGCCAAATCGAGTGCCGGTCACCGGTGGCCCCCATGGCAGTCAACGTGTTAGGATCCACGATTCTCAACATGTACAACTTGATTATTGTCTCGATTTATTTTTGTAAAACGTCTTATTCGTCGCAAGCACTGCCTGGTGAAATAAACGTTCGTCAAACTGGAAGTTTTGATCAAGATAACGTGGCATTGTTCTCAAAGAAGGAGGAATTCCTTCTAAATCAAATATAATTTATATTTTTCAAGTCGGTATTTCATTTTGTCATTCGATCGGTACTTTGTGTTAACTTTCACGTCCAAAATCTAGCACGCGATCTTGCACTGCATTTAAAATACGATAAGACTATTAATTATTCTGACTTATATTCTTTCGTCCAATTAAACGCGCACTTTGTTCGTGTAACTTCGCACTATGAAATTTCCTATAAACGTAGAAAAATCCACGGTCTGTTCGCGATAACTATTTATCAAATTTAATCACAAAAGGCCCTCTCATTCACGCGCGACCAACACGAGGCCGATTTATCGAAGCTATGAAATGGCTGGGGATCGTTGGAGCGAAATTTTATTCCAACCAGAACATTACGATATTATCCGAAAACAATGCAATTTTTATCGCAGCGAACAAACTGAAATGAAACGAGCGCGGGCTGTTACGATCGCACACGTGAATTAACATTTTACCAATTATAAGGAATTATAGAATGAGCGGATGAGCTTATCGTTTGGAAATACTGTCGTATACATGCTATGTGTACGTATTGTTGCGGCAGACGTGGTAAGTTTTCGAACGTGAAATTCAAATACGATCGTGTAATACAGTGGCGTTTTGGACAAACTGGATATTATATCGAGTAACTCTCGTCGGTAATTCCATACACTTGCACCGCGTCCTTCATCGATTTTCATCGGAAAAACGTACAAACGTTGGATCGATCGACCGTCTATACAGGGTGGTGGATAATTTATGGTGGAAAATGGAGCCGAGCAGATTCAATGGCCCCAAGTAAGACGAGAATCAAGAATAATAACATTGCATTGGGGAACTGATGTGTGGGGAAAATTGCAACTTGGAAATGTGCCTGCTGTGCGTGTACAGAACTAACACGATGAAATTCTGTTTTCTACAAAAGTGGGCCCGATGGGATGCCTTGGAGAGAAATAGATGCAAGTCCCAAACCTGGCAGGACATCGGTTCATAATATTTTTAGGGATATGGTAAACGGCATATAATGAAAGGACGAGTACAGATGGCATTTTATCTTGTCATTGATCATTTCATTTAATAAAATGTACGGAAGAAGAAACATTTGGAGTATTGGGGACTAAGAGAGAGCTGGATGCAACAAAACTAGATGCATTTATTGCTCTGCTATATGCTATACGTTATATAAAAAATGTAGATGTCTCATATTTGTGGAATAAAATTTGAAGACCTGAATTTTTTTCAAAAACAATGAGCAGGTATGACTTTGCTGAAATTATGAGGTTTATAGGATTTGATAAGAAGAGCGAAAGAAGCCAACGTTTACGAACCGATAAATTTGCGATGGTATCTACAATATGGGGCCAATGTATAGAGAAATCGCAGAATTGTTATAAATCTGGTGCATACATTACTTTTGTATTAAGAATCGCGGGAGAAAACCATGCAATAAAACTATCAACAAGTTCGGATTCATTACTAGAAAAAGCTTGTCAAGTAAAAAATTGTAAAAAATTGTTACAAAATTGCGAAAATTTGTTTAAGACGCGGGAAATATTTATACGGCAAACGTACATTTGATAATAAAATAATTTGTAAAAATGCAGCAAGGTTGAATGAGATATATCTCTATATAAATAAAAGTGTAATTCTATTTAAACCTATAATTGAAATTAAACAAAAGTAGATTTGGACGAAATTTTATGAAAATTCATCAGTTTATATACATTTAGCTACAAATTAACCATTATCTAAGTTAAATCATAAAAACTATTAATTTTTCAATCACCGGTCATTCTGACCCAATACGGTAAGAACAGGTGTACACGAAGTGTCGATAAGTTTAGTGTTAAACGACACTGTGTCAATTTTATTTCTCATTTTCAATTTATTCTCGCATGCAGGGTAAATTTCTGTGCAGTCGAAAATTGATCAAATCTTTAAACAAAGCCTTTTCGAAAAGAAGACGTTACATGAAACGTTACGAAAAAGCTTCCACATTTTCGCAATATATAATAATAATTATATAATAATCGGAATACCTTTTATAATATTTCGTAGATGAATTTCGCATTTCTATTTAAATTCCATTTGTTTCCTATGGAACAGGTTACGAATATAGGTACGTGAAGTGCGAAGACGCAATTATTTATTGACAAGCAGCTGTACGGCGACCGGTAGCGAGGACGTCTTGAGCGAGACTGATTTTCTTGAGCCGAAGATGTAAACATTGAAACGAGTGCTCTTGGCTGGTGACGAATCAAAGACGGGCACAAAAACTACCGTTTTGCGACGCATTTCTGGTGAACCGTCGAACAGCTTGTTTCATTTTCAATTTCAATTAACTCAGTGATATTACGTCGTTAAATCGTTGTACATATACGAGCACTTAAAGGGTTAAGAAACCCCTGTTTATTATACATATACGCACGTATGTATACATACATTGGCAGGGAAGATTCAGGAAAGTGTACGAATATTAACCCTTTCGCTTTGGCAGTCCAGTCCGCCAGAAATACGCACAGTATGCGTGGTTGCTGTATATACGTTTTCCTAAGTCTCAAATAATGATAATAATTCTTGTAAAAACCGTATATGAAATATCGTTTCACTGTCGATGGATTTAACCCTTAGAGTGCTGAATACTCGGAGCCTATGCCATCCGTACGAACGGCACGCTGCCGGCGTTGACGATCGCTGTGGACTGAATACTTTTTCGCTATACTGAACTCTGTTGATTGACTATTCAAAACGGAAATCGTAATAAGTTATAGTAATTCTTTTGCACGAGATTAAATGATTCAAGAGCGTTATTTTTTAGTATTAATTATTTATTATAAACATTGAAATTTACAATAAACTAGAATTTGGGTAGTAAACTAGAAAACAATAAACTAGAAAACTAAATTTAGTAAATATAACACGAGTTAATAATTCAGTTGTGCGTGAAAAATTTCAAAACAATCATCGATACATAATCCGACATGGCATTTTCTGTCGTTCCTTCTCTTATTTTTCACACAAACAGCACATTTTCTTCTTGATAATTGTGTTGTACCGGCACGATTATTCTACCAAATGTCCAAATTGGACAAATTGTGAATGCGGAGTATTAAATAAAAAAAAAAAGAAAAGACAGTTTCTTCGAACGCGGCATTAACATTGAAATGCATTTATATTTATCTCACACAAACGTAATAGTATTACTTCTGCGTAGGTGCTCGGAAAAATTGACAAACGCATATATGCGTCCTTAGTCCATAGCGATGGCTTTCGCCAGACGCATATATGCGTCCTTAGTCCACACCGATGACTTTCGCCAGACGCATATATGCATCCATAGCACTCTAAGGGTTAATAGATTTTTTAGCATGAAACAGTATACGATCGTTTGGATGTTTGTGTTGAGAATTTTGGATCTTTGAAGCCGAAATAATGTTATGGGAACACAAAATTTACACTTTTAATTAATGTTTGAATAGTTATACATTTACTTAATGGACGATCTCTATTATATTTATCGATACACATCCTCGCCTCAGCACTTTCTTCTTTACCCGACTGTTAACCGACGACCCTTCCAGATGCTTCTAACGACTGGACAGTTTACATCCATCTGTTTTTGAGACGCTGCGCACACACATACTCCCACACGCTAATACTCGCATACAAGTATTCTTACTGCGCGTTTAACCTAGTCCAGCACAGAAAATTATACATATCTCAACAGTTTGAAATATATTGCGTGAAACGTTTTCATGTTGTTTCTACAATGAGTAACTTTAAGAACTGATTAATTCAATAAAATCAACAAAAAGTGTTCTGCCGATAACGAAAAAATATATTATTGACTACAGATATCACTTGTATATGCATCATTTGGATGCCGGATGTATAGGGTGCCGGACTCAGGAGTCGTCACGTGATCGCCCCCTATATGCGGCGCTCGTACCACCCACAGGTCAGAGACACTCGAAGCGGAAGGGTTAAAGGGTTAAAAATATCTTATATATATGTCGAAGATGAAAGAACATCAGGGCCTTTCCTTTGGAATTTTTGGGAAGATTCCCGATACTTTAGTCTAGACTTTTCATTATAGCTGCACTTAAATAATAAAACTGAGAGATAGTTGTTTATGATTTAATCCGATTATGTGTGCTCGAGATTTATGACAATAGGTTTGCGCTCGAAGCGACACAAAGGGTCGCTAAACGTAGCCACGGTCACGGGATGGACGTTTTTACCTAACACAGGTATGGAATAATTGTATAGCTCTCCTTAAAAAAATAGTTGGCCCGAGGGGTACAGAGAGGTACCTAGAAGAGTATAAGTGCAGTTCCACTTGGACTGAGGGAGTCAGTTGAATTCTACTTGTACCGTGGACGAGTCAGTTGAGTTCTACTTGTCTGTGGATGAGTCAGTTGAGTTCTACCTGTACCGTGGACGAGTCAGTTGAGTTCTACTTGTACTGTGGATGAGTCAGTTGAGTTCTACTTGTACTGTGGATGAGTCAGTTGAGTTCTACTTGTACCGTGGATGAGTCAGTTGAGTTTTACCTGTACCGTGGACGAGTCAGTTGAGTTCTACTTGTACTATGGATGAGTCAGTTGAGTTCTACTTGTACTGTGGACGAGTCAGTTGAATTCTACTTGTACCGTGGACGAGTCAGTTGAGTTCTACTTGTACTATGGATGAGTCAGTTGAGTTCTACTTGTACTGTGGATGAGTTAGTTGAGTTTTACCTGTACCGGGGACGAGTCAGTTGAGCTACACTTCAATTGTGGGCCAGTAAGTTCAGATGAACTTAGACTTTGGAAGAAAACGCATTTGCTATCCCGTTAACCGTGGATTCGTTATTGAACCTAAGGGCATTGTCATTAGCATCTCGAGTATCTAATCGCCACTAATCACATTTGTACCAGTAAATATCATCCATATCGTATAACAACAATGGCTGATCCAAGTGAAGATTCGTTACACGCCCCTGACCATAATGAGAACTCGACGTATATATAATATATATATGTATACATATAACGAACAAGATTTATTTTTAACAATTATACAAACAACAAATAGAGATTTTTCACCTTTTTAATTACTCGCACACTTTTATGAACCGTCCGCTCGAACACAAAAAAGAGATGGCAAAAACAACGCAATTATCAATAGGTGACGTTGCTCATCGACGACAGCCGTGTTTCGCGACATTATGCACTGCGTCGTCCACTGGTGACAGCCGTGTTTAAAGGGTTAAATTACGTAGCTACAAGAATGCAGAGAAATGCGCATACTAATTACGAGCCACCGTATGCATGGCAAGTCCAGCATAAACTAGTAGAAAGGTATCAAGGCAAACACGAAGCCGTCGTCGAAGAATCTACGTGCGCGCGACAAGTCCTATTAAGCGTAGGCGGATTGGATTCGTCGTCGATTAGTGGGCAGCAGGGAATGCGACAGCCGCGGAGAGAAAAGGGGGAACGGTGGTGAGGAAAGGGGAGGATGAAACATGAAATTGCAACTGAATGGAATGGTAATGAAACGGAGGTGATTCCGTGTGATAGGAGCAGGACAGGGCACGGCTGGTTCGTAGGAGAATGGCCGACACGGAGGCACGGGTCATGCAGCCACCTGATAACGCGACAGTATGTAACTGTATGTGCATA
The DNA here is from genome assembly GCF_014825855.1 of Bombus pyrosoma. Taxonomy (NCBI): domain Eukaryota; kingdom Metazoa; phylum Arthropoda; class Insecta; order Hymenoptera; family Apidae; genus Bombus; species Bombus pyrosoma. The sequence goes on from NC_057779.1 coordinate 11,594,826, forward strand.
ATGGCAGCGACTACGGCGATGCATTATTACGTGACTCTATACCAGAATCGGACAAAAGCAGTGGAAATGATCCGCAAACTTTTTACATCCTGTTTGCCAATATCTGTTCCGCATTTGCGTACGTTCCCTACGAACTGACGTTTGGATTTTCATTCTCCGGTCCACATGTTTGCTTTTTTATCTCGACATTTATGATACTTACGATGGCTCACGATAGTATTGGAACGCTTCCCACCGAAAATTTGTACGGGCATATTGTCTCTGTCGTACGAACACTTTTTGCACTTTGTTGCTATTGCAACGAGCAGCTACTGTCGTGTCTATAATTGGAAAATTTGGAAGCAAATTGCAAGATGTGTGATGAAGTTACGAAACACTTGTACGTAGCACGAATAGCAATCTTAAACGTACAATTAGCGTTATTAGATCTCTATTTACGAGTTTATTTTAGAATGGTCGTGCTAACGATAAAGTCGTTAGTGACCACCGCAATATTAGGTTGCTGCAAGAGTTTCTTCCGTTTTATAAGGAAGATATAATGAAAATAAATAAACGACGGAAGATAAAGACCACAACAATTGACAGATTAGGTTTCATGCTTCTATCAACTTTGTCAGATAAAACAGCTGTGTGCAGATAACGAAAGACAGTTTTCGGACAACCTAAAATTGCTCAGAATTACGTGCTTGGAAAATTGAATAATACCTAGTTACTTGGAACAAAGTAGAGCTTTATCTGTTTAAGAAATTCCAAAGTACCAGGAATGCTTTGAGAATCGTTCAGGTGAGACGCGAGCAAGTCAAATACCTGGGAACTTACAATTACCGAACGGCTATTTCATGAATCTTCGGTCATTTTTTTCCAAAACGAAGCCTTAACACTTTGACTTCACATGTTTGAAATCACATGTTTCACTCAGGACACTACAGTGTTTTAACACAGTGCACCTTTAGATGCAAGATTTGTTCTCATTTTTTTTTTTTATTGATGTTCCAATAAAAATGTTTAATCGTTCAATGGGGCACTTTTTATTTCAAAGTATCTTCTATTTATCGGTTATATTTAAAATGCCCTAACTGTCAATTTTCATTCAATTTTTACAATCGTAAGAAGCTCAAGCGCTCCGGTCACCAATGACCACCGTGGCCGGCTTGACCAACGTGGCAGTCAAAGTGTTAAATGAGAAAATATTCGCTCGGACCATGCTATATATATAGCAATATAAGATAATATAAATAAACCTGGAAATTATCCAGAGATTTTGGACATTTCACTGTTCTGGTTATGCATACGCTTTGTATGCTGCTGCTTCGATATTCATGCTCGGGACAACTTGTTTGTTTTTTATCTTGACATTCATGTTACTTAAGTATATTTGTTTGCTATACATTGTCAATATTTTTGCTGATAACATACATAGTATAATCCAAACGATCAGTATGCACGCAGTGACAATATTTGTATGACACGCCAAATACAAACACGTTCTATTTAACCGAATATCGTTGATCGTAAAATTCAACCCAATAAACTTAGATCGTCCATTGTTTTATCGTATGAGAATAATTATTCGTACATTTTCGGTTCGGCTGTAAAAGAATTTATGACTCGCAGCTGGTTTCTACTATTCGTTCATTCGCAAATAATTTCACTCTATTTCCTTGTGATTTAAACGGTACACGCTGAAAAGCATTTCTCGTTACGTCAGAATGAAAATCAACCTCTGCCTGTTCGTGCCACGTGGTTGATATGATGGAAAATCTATTCTTAACGATATTCCTTAATTTTGCCTACATCGTTACAAATTAGAACACGCGAAATGTCTTCGATGCTATGTGACCCGAAATGAAAAACAAATATTATTAAAATATAGGTAGTTTTTAAACATCAAATACCATTAAAATATACATAGTTCTGAAATATTTCATTTTAATATCCAACATGTTTCAATACTTTCCACACTTTTCGTAAATGACATATCCGAGCATTTGATTTCCGCAAAATATCATATCGTTGGCGTTTAGCGTACTCTTCGCTGACAATGCTATCGAAGCTAATTGAAAATTGTTTAGTCCGTAAAATGTATCTTACCTCAACCATCGTAAAAGAACTTTAGTAAGGTGAATCATCGATCAATTCCGTGGCAATTCCGACGCGCTTGAGCATTTTCTAAAGACGTTCGACATTTGAATAACGTGTACACGAAAACCCATTAAAAGGCGTTTTTAATTTCACTCGTGGAAAGAATGGCCATTATATTTTTTGCACGTTACAACTTACGAAAATGAAACACGTCTCTCCGGTTGTTGGTGGAGAGAAGCCGACAGCACACAGGAAAGGCAAGCATCGTGCATGATTATTTGAGCGGTGAATTCGCACGTGTAACAGACGAGCGACGCGTGCGCGTATTGTTTCAAGTATCGTAACGAGAAAAAATAGCCGCGGGGCCGAATTCGAATTCCGCGTGTGGTTTATACTCGTGCACGTGAGAAGAAGGTGGTATGAAGGGAGCAGATTAATTAAACTGTGGAGTTTTAGTGCTGCCGCGAAGAATTACAACGAACGACGTAACTGCGGGATGTTTACCTCGCGTAAAAGTACGCCTGAAGTATTAAAAACGTTGTAGAACACAGTTGTAGTCTCTTTTACGCGCAACCATAAAAACGATTCTACAATACCTTTTTGACAACCTGCTCTCAGCGTAGAACAGTCAGTAACATATTGTTATCTGACGATTGGCGCAATTACCGAAAAATAAAAATTACATCAATCTTTGGCGTAACATTGTTTTTAGAGACGATTCTGAAGCATTTGCGTAACATCGTCTTTTAGTTTAAAATAACTGATAACATATCGTTGACTGACAATTGACTGGCAATTATTAACGTATAAAATTGTATCGATTATTATTACGAGATTGTTTATCGTATTGGATATTGCCATCATATTGAATTGATATCATATTGGATGTATTTAAACGAAATTGCAAAGAATGAGAATTTATCAAATTCTTTCGCATCTTTTATCTAACTTTGAAAAATATATCCTCGTAATTTGCACGACCGATAAAGCTTTCGTTTGTCGCCGTAAATGGAAATCTATTTCAAAATACGCGCTGCTATCCTTTTATACTAGATAATAATCTTTTGTCATTAGGGACGTCCATTATATCGCTCGTTATAACCAGTTTTTCATCGCACAGTCGTAATTTGTACGAAGCATCGTGATAACGTTACGAATAATTAAACGAAGCAAGCAGTATAAATTACTACTAACAATGCTTTTGCAAAACCTTAATCACATATATAGTAATAACACGTATGAGAAAAATTAATGGAAGAATAATGAGAGAAATTGAAAGATACCAGAAACACGCATAGCTACGTATTTAACGTCAGAACATAAGAAACGCAAATACATTTTCCGACGATATTAGCACCGAAGAAAGAGTTAGGTCGATGGACATTTTTATTGGAAAGTTTTTCAATTGCTTCGCTGGCTGGAACCGACTTATGAATGCCGGGCTGTAACGTGGCAATAGAAAGTTTCGTATTAATTCATCAGACAACGCACGAAATATTGAAACGTTTCTAAGAAAAGCGGCATAGTTGTTTCATACGCAAAGAACGCTTCCAATGGGACGAACATGAATCGATAGACGTATCGAGCGGCGTGCCAAAATCGATGCAAAGAGGGCGGATTAGCATAAACCTTGGACCAAGTACGTGGATGTAGTGGTTTCGCGAGGATTGCCACTTCTAGCCATTTTGGTTGCGAATATCGTGCAAATTCCACCCGGTCGATACTCGGCATAGATAAGAATTTCTGCTTCGACTCGTGTCGATTTCGACAGCGCGAAAAGATTTCAAGATTCATCGGGCCGCGTTGTTCGCGCACGTGCTTCGACCGGAGACAAAGAATTAAGTCCGTTGTTGACGCGAAGACACGCGTCGAATACAATGACAAGGCAGCCCAGGCGGAATAACTTAGCATCTGTTACGCGTTTAGAAATTCTCCTCTGACCAGCGGCGTGACTTATGCCTATCGATTGTTTCGATACACTCGCCGGGTATTAATGGATCCAACATCGCGTGACAATTTATTTGACAATTTTTACGGTCACGATGGACTGGCTTTTGCATTATATAATACCTTGGTATCGTGTATCTACGGTATCAACGATTACGTAAGACAAAGATTGCGTTTTCACGGTTGAAGGGACACGAAAATTCGATTGGAAATTTCTATTCGTTCGAAATGTATTGGCCGGACCCTCTTGCTCAATTGAACTAATTGCAAGTTGTGTAAGCGGAACAAGATAAAATGACGTATACTTTACGAGTAAATCTTAAATATTACAAGTTATCCGATCAACCAATTTGCAAATTTGAATAATTGTAAAATTATCAAATTATCGAAAACGAGTCTGTAATTTGTTGCTCGTAATTTTACTAACATTGTTAATTAGTAAATTATTGTGGCAGTGAGCTGGCGGAGAAAATGTAACGTGGCGTTCCTTTTAGAATAAGAAACAGCTAATTGATTAATGTGAAACTTTTTGAAGAACAAATGGCTTCCTCTAACATTTCCATTTTCTTCGGAACAGATGAGTTTCTTTATTTAGTATTTTTATTTGCCGCGGGAACATAGTAGAAGAAATTGAAAATTCCAAGATAAATGTAGAAAAAGTAACGCTCGTAACATCGCCAGTTTCTTCTACCTGTTCAATGTAGAAAGATGATCTGAGTAACTGGGAAATGCAAGAAGAAATGAATACACAGGACACGGGATTGCTATGTAAAAGTCTTGGATGAAAATTCGAACGATTATATCCGTTTTCTCAATACGAAGTTAAGATAAATGTATTTAGACACCGTTAAATTCATTCGTGTTTTCAACAGTTTGGAACGGAGTAGATTATAATCAGAAAATATTTATAAAGCTTAAATCATTCTTTATCATTTGATAATTCATTTTACGATCATGTATTAGCAATATCTAACAACCTGTGTTTTATATCGCGTTTTATATCGCGTTTTATATCGCGTAATGTGTGTAAAATACATTACTCGCTCAAGATCATTAATAAAATATAAATGACATCGTGTGTGCTTCTTTTGCTATTGTAGTATAATAGACTTTTAATGCGCGCTTTCGTTGCAACTAACGTATTTTAATTGAAAAACACACGCTGGATTTATGTTTGCTTATTAAAAAAAAAAAAAAAAAAAAAGAAGAAGAAAGCGATAAAACGAAGAAAATTAATGGCGAAGAAGAAATAAATTGACAAAGTATACGGTTAAATGATACGACGTTGTCTTTAAGGCAATTTGATTTGCTGCGTAGGATAATCAAGAAGGTTGTAAGAAAAACGATTCAAGTCTACGAACTAGTGCAACGAGTCTGCACGCGCTAGACCGTGTTAAATTCTATTAGAATCGTAACAAATCTTGCTTATATGGTTATGCACAGGTTATGCAGTTATGTTTCCTCTCCTCCCATGCACATGCCTTTTTCGGTTTCCATTTAACTATTAATATCCTCTGCTCTCGACGTTTTCACGATTCGTCCCTTTCCTGCCCTGTCGAATTACTTTCGTTGATTAAACGAAGGAACGATTTTCCATGTTATTACACATTTTTATAACACATTTTAACACGTCATAATGTTCAAAACATAATAATCTTCGTTCTATCAAAGCATTATTATTATATAATAAAGTTTTATTTTACAGGACGCTTTAATTTTGACGCAGGATCCTCGGTGAATTGGTTGGAAAATTGCCTCTTACGAAAGGCGACGCTATAGCAGATGGACGAAAAAGGGAGGAAAGAAAAGTGAAAGTGGTGCAACTCAAAAAAGAAAAAAGAAAGGAAACAAGGGGCGGAAGGAAAGTAAAGTCTCTGTGTCAATTCGGTATACGCGGTGAACTCAAACTCGTTCTCTGACAAGTTAAAAACAGGTAATGTCCACTCTGTAGCGAAACTAACCGCGGATCAAGATAGTGAATATTTGATTAATCGTTTCTTTTCGAGGTGTCCAATTAAGGTGTAGACTACGTTTTATAAAAGATACAGATCGATTCGTCGAACGTTATTTCTTTTCTAACAGAATGAAATATTAAAGCTTCGCTTTCCGAGTAAAGCTATTTTGAGACGTTCCTTGTTTTCCTTCCGTACTTTTCAACGTGTTGATTTACAGAAAGCATTACTAAGAGCCTAGATATTTATTCTTCGATCACGTTAAAGCTTTTCCACTTGTCGAAACATTTGAAATTTTCAATTACATTTATTAGGTTGTCTGGAAAGTTTCTTTCGTTTTAGAAGGAAGCAATAGATGCGAAATATTCGTATATTATATTTTATTAATATACTGCACGTAATGCAAATCATAAGATGTAAATTGTAGGATAAAAAAAGTAATGGATCGAAATAATATAAAACAAAAAATATTGTGCATCCATTGTTTCCTTGCGAAACGAAAGAAACTTTACGGACAACCTAATACTCGTCTTTTGAGGTCGTTCGTAAATCGTAAATCTACTAAGCTTGAAGATTCTCGCAATTTTTGCATCATTCGCATTTTCTAGCTTTCCTTTTACTTTCTTCTAACGTTGGCCGCAACACGTTTCCGATTTTAACGTCATTGTACGTGGTGAGATACTAACGCGCACGATATTACCTTCACGCTGAAATAATCGGAGAAATACGAAATTCTATAAAGAACATTTAATTGTAAAGGGCGCAAGCGACAGAATATTATTCGGTTAATAGAAGATTCGGATAATAGATGCTCGGTTACCGGAGGCTCGACCGTGCCAAGCAAATGTTCGTTAACGATGAAGAGAAAAGCTGGAAAATGTCGCGGCATTGTCGAATTTCTCGCGCAGCTGCCGGCTACCTGTTTATGCCAGGAGAACAGAGGAGAGCGGTGTTTGCTCTGCAACCACTCTACGTTTGATTCATTCCACGTGTATCTGCGAAATTAACAATCTCGACAGACCGCTACCGGCAGTTTACAACGAAATCTCTATACGCGGCAGATTTATCACAGGCGAGACCTTTCTGTAAAACGTGCTTGAACGAATAACAACTGAAGGTATCTGAAATAGTTGTGTGCTACTGTATATCGTCACGTAACTTATCCCCGATGTATGTGTAAAGGAAACTGCATGCACGTAAATCCACATCAAAAATAGCGATCAGCTCTATCACGTCCGGGCTGTGTTATTTTATACGTTTGGAAAATAATAAATGTTAAATTTAGAAGGACGAAATGTATTTTTATATACTATGGCGTGTTAGTTTTTAACGCGTTCGTCGCCACGTCACCCATAGCTATGCGACGGGTATACTTCCGTGAGGGTCCCGTCACCAAAGTATGGGTGACGCTCTTCCTGTTCGAGTTAATTAAATATAGGATATTATATATAGCATATACGACATAGAAATATTAAAAACACATTATACCATACTTTTTATTAATTTATATTCTGGATAAGATATTACACTATGCTATTTCGCATGGTATTTGTTAAAACGTTCCAAACACAATTGGGGTGATTTTGGGCACTTCGAACAATAGTCGTAGACTTCGTCGTCGCTACTCTCCTAACTTTCAAATATATTTTCACCTTGTTTACTGAACATTTTCAGGATGACAAAATCACTGATTCACGTCTCACAAGTATGCTTGTCGACTAAATGAAAGATCTGAGATATCTGCCACGAGATCCCTCGGAATACTCCAGCTGGAAAGCTTATCGTTTTCTCCATTTCAGAACTAAATAATCTTTTCTTTACAATGAATCCAAGGCGATAAACAATGAATTCTCGCTTATCGCTCTGTTTACGTTCTGCGTACCGGCGGTAGGATTTGGGCTCCGCAGCAAACTTAGCCGAATCGCGCTGGGCGACCAACGTGTTAAACAACAATTAAGATCACCGTTACTGGCTAAACAGCATTTGTCATATAATACGAAATAACTCATTGTCGAAGAGCTATTTTTATTATTTTCTATATTTTTCGTTGCCGATAATCTATTTACGTTGACATATTGCGACGTCCTATAAATAACGCGCTCCGCATTTTCGCATGAAACTAAACAATCGCCTCCTGGCGATCGATCAGTGATGAATTTTCTCGTATCTTTTATAATTCGACGTCTTTTTCCGTCAAGTTCTCTATAGAAATTTTGTCAGGCTGCCATAGTGACAAAACCCCATTGTTTTGAACTTAACTGTCAGGAAAACCGCATTTATATGATAACCCAATATTTCTATTAGAAGCGACAGAAATCAAGCTAAGTGTCGAGTCTAGTTGGACTGCAACAAGTTAATATTCACAAATTTCGAATATTTTTCCGATGTCTGCTTTCAACACCGTCACAAACGAATATAGAAAACTACGTATAAATAGAAAAATATCTTCATTTTTAATATCAATACATTGGTCGTCGATGTTATAAAGAAAAGCATACTATGTTTTTTGATATGCACGTCATATCTGGTTTAAATCAACTAATAACCAAATAAACAAACAAATACGTAAAACAAAACCCTATTGCACTTTTATTGTTCTTTTGTTTTTTTTTATTTATCATTGCTTATCGACGAGCTTTCGGTTTTACATCTTTTTTACCTATTTCGCTTCTTATATGACTACCTCCCCTCTTATTCACTATATTATATTACACTCCCTTAATTATTCCATCTCTAAAAACTAAAAACTAATAACTAAAAACTATCGCAACTTTTGGGCTTTTGCCTCCTTGCTGTGCTTCCTCCTTGTCGTTCCTCCCCGTCCTGCATTGCCCTTCTCTTCTCTATTATTGCTTTTAGTTCTGTTTGTCCTTCTCCAGTCTCATTCAGTGTCTTTTCTATGTCCTTTGGTCCTCCGGTTATTTCACATTCTTCCATTACGTGTCTCAGGTCTTCTTCTTTCCTTTTACGTAGTCTGCATCTTTTTTCTCCCTCGCTTTTGTCTCGTTTCCACATCTGAATCTTGCTAATATTTTTCTGTCCTTCCACTTCATCTTCCCTTCCAAGTACTTTGGCAACTCTTCTTTGGCGATTTTTCTGTAATGTATGTTACATTTGGATTCCCTTATCCTTTTCCCCCTCTCTTCTGTTTCTCCCTTTCTTCTATAATTTGGCCCGCTGTCATCCTGTTTTTGTTTTATTAATTCATAGTGTTTTCTTTCGCGCAACATGGTGTCCGAATATTAATATCAGTCACTGTTCCTGTCGTATATTTTAAACGACAAAGTCGGATCGATTGTGAATTCCGAACCGCGTTCATTCCATTGCGAGCGACGTTAACGGCATTTTAGATCATAAGCTGGTGATTTGTCTCACTCACTCTCACAATCAGCGTCTTGATTGATTATCCTTGTCGCATAATAAGCGATAAGGGAATACGGAAACATCATCTGCAATGGGTAAAGTGCGAGCAAACAAAGAATTGAGAAATCTCGCAGTTCGCAGTATCTGCTGTGAATCAGTAACGAGAAACTGTGTATTCCTGTTACTGTATTTCCATAACAGTTTCCTGTCTTTTTCTCAAATCTTCTCCTTTTACCTTTTTATCCTATCCTTTCCTCTTGCCTTATTATTTTCAAGATTTCCTTACTGCAGTCCTCCTATCCTCAACGATATGCAGATAATAAAAAATTTATAGCGTCCAGATTTGCGAGAATGCCAGATATTTCTTCCAAAACATCTTCTCGTCAGGATCGTTACCTGTCTTTCTTTTCGCATTCCTACGATCACCGCGAACCATCTCCGACCGGTAATTACGAAGACGCTTTGTAAAAATAGTATAAATATATAAACGTTACTAAACGTTGTAGTTGTAGCGAAATTATATGCTTGTTAGAAATGCATCTTATATTTTTATAACAAGTCGTACGTACATCTGTGCCTTAAATATACGTATTCTTATTCGCATAGCAATTAATAACATCCTTCCGAATAAAATGCTTGCGAGAAGGGTAAAGAAACGAAGATTGCTGGAGGAAGTGGTAATTTCGTACTTTCCATACTTTACGGAAGGACACTTTTAAAATTCAATGCACTGTCGATTAACTTTATAATGGCCTTTTTGTAAAATTTTAATATCCAACGTCTTTACCGCTTCCTTAAATATCCTGAAAATATCCATTATCATAAATGCAACTGACTTGATACAGAGGAAACACAGTTTTTCACTCGTCAAGTGACATCAAAATTACACTTTCACAAAATTTCATTTCTCAAAATGAAAATGCAAATTTCTATTTGTACGATTAACGCAATATATATTCGAATATAGAAACATTTTTGTACCGTCGTCGGTTCACCTCGTGCTTATTCTATTCTTATTAAAATTCTTGTTCTATTCTTATTCTTGCTAAAAGCAGCTTAACAAATCCTATCGATAAGCAATAAAGATAAAAATAAGCAGACAAGCGCAGACTGCAGGTGACTGCTTTTATCACGGGTTAATCACCGGATACCGAATCTAGTTTACGGATTATTCATACACCTAATTAGCCGGTTGGCCGTCTTGCACACGTTGGCACAGCTAACATTGGCCGCAGCACGGAATCATTCAACCGCGCTATATATCTGCGATTCTCTTCAACATCAAGCCAGCATGTGTGCATATATATACATATGTATATATATATACATATATATGTCGGGTTATCGTTAGAATCGAGGGCGCGTAACAATTCTTCATTTGAATTAGCCATCGTTCTGTACAACAGAAATCATATTTACAGGCATAAATGTGACTTTTTACAAAGTTTGACGAATAACCGTGGTGTTTAGACACGCGAGATGCTATCGACAATGTTCTTGGGTTCGATAACGAATCCACGGTCAACGGGATAACTCTTTACTAAACGTAGAATACTTTGAAGCACAAAATACGTTCGCTGGGACGCTCGGTATCTACTGCTCGACATGTAACTTTCCAAGGCGATCGCACGAATAATAGACTGACGAAAATTTTCCTCTCTTTACGATCGCGTTCGTTCGTTATATACTGGCTGGAAGCATCGAGGAAGTTCCAATCGCCGTTGCTAGGCAGATTCTGCCTGGAGTTTGATTATTAATACAACGTGTGTCCCATTATATCGACACCTCCGAGGCAAAATCACACGTGGCCAGGCCCGTTCTCGAGGCCGTCTGCCGCCACAACCACGTTTCTAGGGAGAACCATACAACCGCTCCACACCTCCGTCAGGCAAAACGTCCATCCCGTGACCGTGGCTACTTTCGGCGACCAGTTGTGTCACCTCGAGCCGAATCCCACTATCACGAATCTCGAACAAATACAATCGGATTGAATGACAACAATTGCTTAATTACGGCTATGATAGAATCTAGGCTAAAGTATCAGAGGATTTTCCCGAAATTCCAAAGGAAAGGCTCCGGTGTCCTCTCATCTTCGACATATACATATATATATATATACGTATTTGTATGTGTATAGAATATACAGAAATATTTCTCCTTTCTCCTCGCTCGTTCTAACACTCGCCACTTCTACACGATTTTCTTTGCCGTAACCAGACTCTGCGCATCGATAAACCAGCTACAGTTGGCAAGAAGCAGCCAAGGATTCACTGCAATGCGCCCACGCTTCGACTAAACCCTTGATGCTACGTTACTATTTAATTAACTCCGTAATAGTATCGTGTTCTCCTCCGTTCCAAATCACTCGACCATTTTACGTTTCCTTGCTTTACGTTTCCCACCTTATCAAACTTTGTTCGAACAACTGCTACTCAATGGTACTTGATCGCGGTGAATGGAATAAATAAATAGATTAAATAAATAGAACAAATGATAAAGATCAGAAAGTAAGGATATAAATATGTATATTATAAATTGCAAAAAGTAATTGCATAATTAGGTTATATCGAGTTAAAAATGTATATCGCATGGTACGAAGTTCGGCCAAGTTATATTATGTTGGGTTATTTATAATATTGCTATACTTACTAGGATAAAAGCAGGCAAAAGAGTAATTCCTCGTAGAAAAATAAGAAAATAATATAAAATAAAATTTGTTGCTGGCTTAGTTTCCGAGAAAATCGAGTTTGGAAATTTACCAGGTATACTTGAACGCGGCTAATTCCAAAGTGGACAGAACTAAATAATCGGCGGGAGGTTATTCTACGTGTGAAAATAAGTCGACAACGTGCAGTGAAATTTATTGAGAAAACGCTTTGTTCGGAAGAAAAATAAATTTGAAAATTTATCAGACGCGTGTACTACGCGGATTCTTAACTAAACACGTTCAAACTATATTTTCTTGAAAATGAAGCCTTAAACGAACACGTAGAGTAGCCTCTTGTCGATTATTTAGTCCTGTTCAGTGCAGCGTTAGCTTAAAACTTTCAAACTCGATTTTCTCTAAGCCGAGAATGAACAAATTTCACTGTACGTTCTTCTCTTATTTCACGAATTTCACGAGGAATCACGCCATGAAGAGAAGGTAAACCGGAAACCATTCCATTCGCCACAGGGCGAGCATTAAGTTTAATAAATAAATAAATAATAAAATACAGCTTGCTCGTAGCAACGCAAATCCAATTAAAATAAAACTAAAATATTTACTGCTCTTTCACGCTATTCCTTCACCGTTTTATTGTTTTCGACAACTGCAAAGTCCAAACTACTCCTTCTGCTATTCATTTACGAGTTTTCACTTTTAGTGGCAGACAATACTGTCGACGACATTTGTAAATCGTTTTTTCTTTAAATCACCCAGCTTCAGAGGATTCTCCGATCAAAACAAAAGCCTGATATACACATTTCTAACGCTATATTAATATATTCTTGTTATTCATTCACGAGTTTTGCTTTTTTACTGGCAGACAAGGTACTCTGAATCGCATTATGCTTACATACGTGTTCATTACTATGGTTTAGGATATCTCCTATTACAATTTGCCAGCTATATCACTGTATTTTTAAAAACATTTATTTGTTATTTTCCTTCAAATGCTTTTCTTACCAACGAGACGAACGTTTGCTGTTTGAAGTATTCTTCTTTATAATTATTAATTCTAATAATATCTGATTCGATAAATTAAATGAAATATAATCTTTTAAGTATTTTTACATTTTTAATATACCATTTAGCACATCTTACACCAATTAGAATAGAGTGGGAAGGTTTTAGGCTACCTATCAGAGTTATTATTATATTAATTTGTATAATTGAAAAAAGAAAATGTTATTTTATTAATGTCACGCTGCTTCTATAGCATTCATTCATATATGCGTTCATTTTTTCACTTTATTCTCGCGCATGACTCAGGAATGAAAAATGACTTTGAATTGTTCTAATCTGGAAACGCATTTGTTTAAATATTTCTAAGAAATCTGTAGGTCGAGGAATTCGGCAAACAAGTCGCATCGTAGAAAGACACATTCGCTGAAACTATGGTTAGTTGTCATTAGGAAATCACTATCGCATTTAGACCAATCGCAAACCTTTTCCACGCTGCTCTATGTGTAAATGTTTGATGTATAACAAGCATTCTGCTTGTTAAAGGGCAAAGTAAGGAATTTTTTGCAATATTTATCGATAAATATACAATGCTTTTTTTAAATCAATCTGTCAACAAATTTGGGTACCACGAAAACTTGCAGTAAATCGTACAGTTGCAAAGAAACAAAAAATAGAATTTTCTTACGCTATCAGTAAATAATAACAGTAACTAATATTTCGTGACTAATCATTGCAACGTGGTAGAATCTAATGTATGGAAAAATATGCACTGCGCGATATTATTATTACAAATAGCTGCGTTAATTAACTTATTAAGTAAGCACAGAAAAATAAAACGTATAAAAAGTTGGCACGTCGTACAGCAAAGCACGCGACCTTAACTTCTATCCATTCGCCTGCTGCCTCCCTTGTTCCGCCTTTTTTTTATCATCAAGAAAACTCGCGCAGAAAGGAAGCGAATATCTGCATTAACGTGCGAAAAAGCAGCAGAAAATAACACGTAAAAAAGGTGAGATAGACATGGAAAATGCGCAGTGTACATTTGTACAAGCACGAGGCAGCAATATCGAGACTTGTTTTTCCAATAATGCCGAAGGCTAAGAAAAAAAAAAAGCGGCGTAAAAATATGATTGGGAAATGAAGCGATCGCGATACGCGAGTTTTAAAAAGAAGAAAAGTTTAAGCGAGTTTTATTCGAAGGAAAAGTGGCTACAGAGCGGAGGGTAAATGGAAGCTAAGCGCAGCTTCATAATTCAGGTGCATCATTCGCGGCGTTATAAAAATTATCAATGATTTCCTGATGCTCGTCCGTTACATTCCAACGCGGATGTTTCGAAAGGTCGTCACGTGCAGGAATAGCGGGAAGGACGAGTTTCATTCAAAAAATGGCCGATGCGTCACGCACGTACGTTCAAGTTCAACCGAAACTCACGAACTGAGAGTTGTAATACACGTTCTCAGCGAAGAAAATAAACACTAACGCCGGCACGCTTCTACGAAATACTCGGCTAACAATCGTTAACAAGGTCAAACGTACAAAACATTATCCGCTATACTTGCTGGATAAGTAAGAAGACTCCAGGCATGATCGCATAATCGCGGTATCGATTTCTCGACATCTCGCCAACAAAAAGAGCGATCATATTACGTCGAAAGTACACTCCTGTTCATAAGTATCACGATACTTACTCTCGCTGCTGTGAGTGTCGCAGGATACTTGCACAAACTGAGGCAAACTTTGGAAATCGTTCGAGTATTATTGAAAAGTAGAAGAATCTTTGTTACGATTTGAAAGCTTGCCTGAAGATAAACAGAAATTCTAGAATCTTAGGCAAATACATTCATATACATACACATATATTAGGTCGTCCGGAAAGTATCTTTCTTTCGCAAACGTGTTTTATACAACAGTGCACCTTCGTACAAACGTGAAAGCAAATCTGTGAAATGTCGCGCTGTTTATCTCGACATAATAAAATGGATCGTACGTAATTAACAAAATAATATGAAACAATGTTGAAATGTAGTGCGCCTATTATTTTTTCATAAAACGAAAGAAACTTTTCGGACAACCTAATACATAAAAACAATATGTAATATATATATTATATATTATAATACATATATATTAAATATTAATATATTAAATGAGTACTATGTTTAATAAGATAAAATTTTTCCGCTACATATCCTCCATTACACCCGCATCTTCTTTTCTATTTCGTTTGCCGTTGTTTGATTCCACGTTTTGACCAAATTTCACTGCGTTCTATATTTATTTTGTTCAAGATTCTATCAATAAATGTTAACAATTTATCACATCCTTTGTGACTCTTACAAATCAATTTTGCAAATTCTTCAATCTCTGCTCTGTATCAATGCAGAGCTTCGAGTGATTAATCGTTTCCTCGAACTAATTATCACGAAATGTTTTAACATTTATGAACGAATTTGTACGCGAAGGGAACGGATGTTAGAAAATGGTAATTTCGATTTTTCTGTACGACATCGATAACGAAAAGTACGATTTTTACATCTTCTACCGAGAAGATAATTATCGGTAGATTGTTCAAATTCTTGTGACGAACAGCAACTTTTTCACACATAAAAGGTAACTTATTCCAAAGAATTAGTTGGAAAAAAGTTCCACGTGGAAAGTTCAATGTCGCTTGGCTTGAGACAGAAATAAAAATGGTTGGAGAGAGAGCAAAAACACGTTAACAAGAACTCGTCTACGTTGGCTAACTTTAGCAATTCGTCGGTGTGCGTATGATAGTATCATCAAATTCTAACGAAAAGTATAAAATTTTCACTGAAGCAGGTGAGTCATTGAACGCTAGAAAGTATCATTTTCGTTTATCGCTATCAAAACCATCGAGCTTGAATATCACAGACCAGTGACTAACACCCTAATTGATAGCGAAAAATGATAAAGGTTTGGATTTTGCAATGTCGAAACCTCGCAAGAAAATATACGAGCGTCTCACAGTTTAAAAACCTACCGTCTTCGCTTCTTCCTCGCGTTTGTACCTTTTCGAATATTCTTCAATTCCTCGTCTATTTCGTTCATAAAGAACGTGGGATGTACAAAAGCTAGAAAAATTACATTTGCATATCGTCGAATAGTAAAGGGAAATATTTCAAAACTATGTATATTTTAATAATATCTGTCGAAATATATCATCCACTCAGGGTCACATAGACCCAAGGAAGACGGCAAAGACCAATGACTAACACCCTAATTGATAGCGGAAAATGATAAAGGTTTGGATTTTGCAATGTCGGAACCTCGCAAGAAAATATACGAGCGTCTCACAGTTTAAAAACCTACCGTCTTCGCTTGTTTCTCGCGTTTGTACCTTTTCGAATATTCTTCAATTCCTCGTCTATTTCGTTCATAAAGAACGTGGGATGTACAAAAGCTAGAAAAATTACATTTGCATATCGTCGAATAGTAAAGGGAAATATTTCGAAACTATGTATATTTTAATAATATCTGTCGAAATATATCATCCACTCAGGGTCACATAGAGCCGAGGGGGACAGCAAAGTCGAGCAAATATTTCCTTTGCTGTATGTAGGAAAATCAAAATCAGGTAACGTTGGTGGTAGACAGCGACATAAATTCAACTGCGTTTGTCCGTGTACAGTGTTAGATACAGTTTTACGAACGACGTAGTGGAAAGCAATTAATTTGCCCTCGGCTGGAAAATAATAAATTCTCTGCGCTATTAGAAATCAACGAAGTTTGGCAAACCAAGGACATTGATCATCAGAGACATTGAATACTTGCTACGCCTATTTATTCGGTCAGCGTGTGCACGTGCAACATCACTCGCATGTAGAAGGTTAGAATGTCGTGTGACACGATAACACGCTTGTATAATCGTAGAGAGACTAACGACAACGTGACTGCCCATTTGATAATTCCGTACATCCATTAATTTACCAAGATATTGTAATACCGCACGTACGCTCGGTGCATACTTTCGCATAAACGTTGGCACAATTGCTTTTAGATAGCTCGAGAGTAACCAGTGATAATATATTTCACTGCGAAATATCAGTGCTATTAATAGCTTTATAAAGGTTCTGGTAAAACTTTCCAGTGTTCCGACTATTTTCAGCCATTTTTCTTTCACCTTTCCCGATGCTCGTGAAATATCGAATTAAACGTCCTAATAGACTTAGATATTATTAGGTTGTCCGAAAAGTTTCTTTCGTTTCATCAGGTTTTCAACAACAACAATTTCTGTCTTTATTTTATTGAATTAAGTATGATCCATTTCGTTCTATTTCTATTATTGTGGGATAGTGTGACATGAGGGAAGGACGTGGCGCGGGGGGTAATTGTTTATTAGCGTTGTCAAGATATGTTAATGTTGTCAAGCAGTGTTGTGAGCGTTACCAAGGTATGTTAAGGGAGAAATGAGCATGGTAAATGCTGTCAGAGTTGAAGAATTTATCGTGGTCGTGTGAAGATCGTTGTGTTGTTGTGTCGTAAAAGTAGTGAGAAATAAATACGCGAAACGGGGTATTGTATTCGTTTCTGTGTGAGTGCAAACGATACTGTATTTATCATACTGTAACCTACAAACTAATTTAATAACATTCCTACATTATTATTTCCGTGCATAATTCAATAAATTAATATAAAACGAAAAACATTGTGCGTCTATTATTTCTTTATAAAACGAAAGAAACTTTTCGGACAACCTAATGTTAACATAGCCAGATTATAACGAGCAACAAATGAATGCATCGTTACGTTATACGATAGTTCATTGAGTCAGAAAACCTAATATGTTCGCGATACAAACATTTTTCATGGTGAATTTTTCAAAAATGTTATTCTGTTTTATAAATAATTTCGATACTTTGTTCTCTTTTAACGAAAAATCCTTTGGTAATTTTTTCTTTCGGAAACACTATTCCCCTGTAATTAAAAACGCGAATATATCGACGCTATTATTCTGGCGTGACAGAGAAACATTCAGAAACTTACTCTTTTGGGATTCGAGACCCTCCCTGTCACAAACAAACGCGTTAATTACTATGTCGTGTTGCACGTTCCGATGTCCTATAATTTCGGCAGAAATGTCTGTCGCACACAGCCCTTGTGCACGAAGACGCTTCTGATTGCAAAACATTTTTCCAAACCGCGCAAAATTTAAAACGCGCGTTCGAAAGCTACACGGCTGACCACGGCACTGCGATACATTGAAAAACTAGAAACCACAAAAAAAAAAAAAAAAAATTGGACAGCAGAATTTCTACTCTGGGAAATTTACATCAGAGATCTAACGATTCGCCAGTTTTTCAAATTCCGAGGATTTCCCTTTGTAACTGGAAAAGCTGCAAAGTTTCGAAATCCTAGAAAACGATCAAACCTGCTCGTTTCAGAAAGGAAGACAAATTCCGTGTCGAATAATCTTACGAGAATGTTATAATCGTATTTCGATGCATCGAACGAATGAAAAACAACGCTCGACCATAATTTTACGACTTTTAAATATTTCCTCTTGCGGTCAGCGCGTTAAGATGCACTCGAACAAGTGCCGTACGCTTATCGCTCGCATAGTAATTGGCGTTCGTTATTAGAGCTACTTTTTACTCTTATTCGGAGCCCGGGATGATTTTACGCGCACCAGAGAACCAACTTTCGCATTAATCGAGACGAAAACGCGACTATCTTCGTGTTCCGTACGTAGCGACAATTAACAGCATCGATAAGAGAGCAATCGAACGATTTCTTAGTTCGATTTATTCGATTTAAAATAAACGACGCAACAAGGTCGTGCGCGTAAAATACAAATTTCTGTATTTATGCGAGATATATTATTATCGCGAAATATTTTTAACCAGGCAAACAATACGTCGCCTGGTTATACGGGCCGCGCGGAGAACGATTTTAACGAAGGAACGAATTGAGAAAAATAGACGGGACAAAGCGTAGATTGTTTAGACATTACGCAAGTGTACGAGACCGATCCATCTTTGCATACGATATAAGATGATTCAGGTATTTTACGCGAAACAATGTCAGCATATTCATAAGCAAAAATAGGAAACAAGTATTGCATAAACGTAGGGTCATTAAAGGTCTTCTTAATCCCGCTGCTCTGTTCTTTCAGTAAATTTGGACCCATTGTATTCCTTTCACATTGAAAAGTATCTCAAGTTGGAGTAAAATATAAAGAAAGATTGTTGGGTATTGTGCGTGTGATTCATTGTCCCGATCCTACGTTCCACATTTTCTTAAAACATTAACACTAGGTTTACGGGCGTTTCGTACATACCTATCTGTACGAGCACCCGTCAAATTGACGGCTAAACGAAAATGCGCATTTTTCTTTAAAGAATCGATTTATTCAAATTAAGTCCGAAAGGAACGATATTAGGCTTCGCGTTTAAATAAATTGTTAATAAATAAAAAGTCTTTTTCTTTTTAATTATCACTGAAGAAATAACAATAACATTAACGGTACAGGGTAATCATATCTATTGAGCACATTTTTTACAAATATACTGACTGTTGTTCGTGCATTTTCCACATACGATCGTTTTGCAATATATACAATAATTATTACTTCTATTTTTTTTTTTTTTTTTTTTGCAATAACCCACTTGGCAATTTTTTCGCATTTCTGACGTTGAGGGTGACAGAAATGAAGCGTCTGATCTTCGGTAAATGTTCTCCTTGTTTTCTCCAGCTAATTTACGATGCAAAATGGTTAAAATTGGTGCTATGGCTTTTCAGATATTTCATTTCGAAGTTCGAAATCCGTCAAATTGACGGATCCCGCAAACCTAGTGTTAAAAGTCTTCTTATTCATAGAAACGAGAGCAAGGTTGCAGCACGAAAATACGAGAATTGCAACAGGACTACAAGTTATAACAACGGTGCTTCAAGTCGTGACAAAAGCGCGGAATAATAATGGACTGTTTACTGTTTGGAGGAGTAGAAACTGATTCGTCCTATTTACGTTAGTTCCATTCGGAAAAATGGTAATATTCAAGTATGGAAATTGAAATCGTTACGAGTTTTTTCATGTCCATGAACGCATTACGAATTCTTCGCATTAATTCCAAACACGTATTAATCTTAATTGCGTGAAAATTTGTTTCCTAAAGTTCCCAACAAATAAACATTCAGTGACGTAACAACGTGCGATCTCGTGGGCCCAAGCAGCAGTCTTCCTTGACCAATCCATTCTTCGGTTTAATGCCCTGCTTAATCAACCTGTTGTCATTTCGTATTCTTACCACGACTTTGATGAAGCGTTTATGAGCCTGCGTTCGTATAAAAATGTTCTTTTCTTGATATAATTCCGAGATAATAATCTCCCTGAATAATTATTCTCCAAGTAGAAATGTTATTTTTATCCAAGTTACTGAAGAAATATCGTCGACTCATGGGGATGAACTGCCGCCCCAAAATATTCGGATAACGTCAACATTTTACCAAACTTAAAAATCCGCTATATTATGCATTATTTTCATGCAGATATTATGTCACGTTGGGAACATCTGCGCACAAAGGCCAATGATACAAACGAACGAACGAACGCTTTACGATAAAATTATTCACATTCGTTCGCGTACCATTTATTATATAATTATGTCAGTACCGGGAAAATGGGAAAATAATGCGGTGCACGAAACGGGAACAATGGATGTGTTCGGCTCAACCTGTTTAATGATAATGAAATAATTTAGGTTGGCATTAGCATATTAAGTTGGCGATTCAATCGGAAACTTTATTCGATGTATTTTCACAAATATTATAGCTGCAATAAATAATAATTTGCAGACGCAGTTCGATTTACTTCTAAACAAGCGAGCTCAAAAGCTTGATTTAAACGTTACGAATTTAGCCTTCCTTACACATTGCGTTCAGAAACTTTTAATTTTTATATCTTCTACTACTCGGAAGGGAGGATGAAGTGGAAGAACGGGAAAATTCCAGCTAGATTCAGATGTGGAAACGAGACCAAAGCGAGGGAATACTGGAAAGAAGAGGGAGAAAAAAGATGCAGACTATGTAAGAGGAAAGAAGAAGACCTGAGACACGTAACGGAAGAATGTGAAATAACCGGAGGACCAAAGGACATAGAAAAGACACTGAATGAGACTGGAGAAGGACTAACGGAACTAAAAGCAATGACAGAGAAGAGAAAAGCAATACAAGACGGGGAGGAACGACAAGAAGGAAGCACAGTAAGGAGGCAAAAGACCAAAAGTGGGAATAGCGTGTAGTCATAAGTTGCAATAGTTTTAGTCATTAGTGTTTTGGCTGTTAGAGATAAATTTAAGGGAGTGCAATACAATAGAGTAGATAAGAGGGGAGGTAGATATATAAGGAGCAAAATAAGTGTAAGAGATGTAAAACCGAAAGTTCGTCGAAAGCCGAAAGGCACGGACTAAATAATAATAAATAAATAAAATAAATAAAAAATATATATCTTCTATTACATATATATATATATATATAATTTCCCAAGGCAATAATAATAAAACAATAAGATGTGACATACTTGAAACAGTATGGGAACAGAATTTATCCTCTTCCCAAAAAGGATACGTTATATCCTTTACTGGAAAAACAAAACTCACTTATCTCTATCCGACAGCTGTAGAACCAGTGTAATGGATAATAAATAAGAAATAACATATTTTTTATTATAGAAAAACGAAACTCGCGATATGACAAACTGAAAGTGGAACAATAACTTTAATAAATTTAACTGTTCGATTTTGCATAAGTACTTTTAATCAGATTTCGTCGTATCGTGTTTTGTACTCTGTACCTGAGCAAAGGATATAAGAAAATGATAAGAACCGAAAATGTTTAAACGATGTTGCAGCCACGAGACGCAACAACGACGGATAAATCTAGTTAGAAACAACCGAAGAAGCATAAAATCACTCTCACCGCTCCTCTTACCAAACTATAAAAGTAAATTATCCAATGTCGTGGCATAATGAAAAAAAAAAAAAAAAGAAGGTTATACCTTTGCAAAGAAATACTATTTAACTTTGCTATTCGCGGAATACCAGGTGCGCAAAGAAGTAAACTGACTTTACAAACAGTATGTTTTATTTTGGTGTATACTTCACAGTTTATATTGGTTGAGAGAAGAATCTAGGCATGAAACAAGTAAAAAACTCGAACGTGAAGTCTCAATGAATAGTTCCACCAACGAGAACAGTTCACAGTGGGCTGAAACCACCGTGCGCATAGTGTACATATATAGATATATATATATATATATATATATATATATATCTCGATATCGCAAATTCAAATTGGCCGTGTTGGGCCACGATCGAAGTCTCCGATGAATTCGTTCGCGGCCCGACTCTCTTTTTCCACACACCTGTGCTCTTTTTGATTCTGCTTCGAGGAAATAAGCCAGCTGCGTGCTAGGCTGCTGCTAAACGCAATGAGTCAGCAACGTGTTCCCTTTACGTAACGATCCTTCAAAGATAGCCGAATAAAGACAGATGTAACAATAACGAAAAAGTTTCACTTTCATGACACATTGGACGTGAGTTTAACGCGATTTGTAATCGATTGGATCGCCGTTGCGGATTTGTACGCATTCGTGAAAGATCGAAGGCTGTCAAAATGCAGGGAACGCGCGTAACATGGAAAAATAAAATCTCCGAAACTATAGCAACGTTTGTAATACTTAGCAGGTGAAGCGTACGGCCCTAAAAGTCATTGTGTTCAGAGAAATTTAAATTTCCGTAAACGTTTGCAGTCTAATTCTGTATATTACGTCGCGGGAAATTTTCCAGAAACATTTTCATTGCTAGTCGCGTCGATCTACCGTTATGAAAAACGAAGAACGTTAGGTAGCAAAGGTGGTAAAATAGACGAATTGGAAATACGAGAGAAATAATTTTGGCGGAGTCGCGGCTAGGAAAATTGAAATTGCTCGATATTCGTTTCTCTCGAAGCAGATTGTATGTGGACAGAGGCGTGGTTTTTTAAACCATTTATTTTCCCACTTGTACAACACGAACGAAGGGGAAAAAGAATCCTTTGTGAAGTCTGTTCCACCGCAAAATGCGCTCATTCGCCGCGTCAATCTACGCTCTCGCCCGTACACATAGCCGATTTTCCGCAGTTGCCACAGTCACGACACTATTTTCTATCACAGACATCTACACCGTTACAAAATCTACGGATCCAGTAGATTACGCTCGCAGAATGATCGCATCAACCGTACAACTCATCGGCCTCGCTGCTGTTAGTCATAATTTAAAACGCGTTTTTCTTCGTTGCGCAACCTATCGCGAAACTTTTCACTTTCGTACGTACCAATTTCGTGGCGGCAGTTATGAGTCACTGGTCATTATGAATTTCACTGCTTCAACGCGCAAAACCGTATAATCGCGTTCTTAACCCTGCGTTCGCAAAATTTACCTGCCAATGTTCCACTTCTGCTTCGCGCGTCTTTCGTCTCCTGCGCCTCTACGAACTAAATTTCTCGCGCAAACTTTTACGAATCGACAGCTAACTACGTAAACGATCATCCAACGAATGTTCCATACCGACAATGATTCGTCTCACACTCGACTATGATCTCTCGTTTATTTCTGAATTTTCGCGTAAACTGAGAAAGATTCTCCAAATGGAAGTCCGGACAACTGATTTTGGTCGCAGTAGGTTCGAACAAACAGATCGCGCATAATATATATATATATATATATTAAGTAATCCACTGATTAAATAGAACGATAAAATTGTATATTAGTTTAAAGATAAGGAATAACTCGTCGACAGAAACCATATACCCTATCGTTAAAACGGAAAGGGAGCCATTACAGCGAATTATCTGCCAGTTTAATCGCCTTTCTCCGCTTCAACAAACGCGAAGATTAATCGCTGTAGTACGTTAAACGCACACGTTTCCGGTTCCACTGGTAGCGCAACTTTTGCTCAACGACCAAGTGTCTCAGCGAAAGAAGCTCTGGCATCCTTCCGTGATGTTTCTCTTGCGCGAGATATTTACATTTTCACAAGCAACGAGTCTGTCATGTATGACAAACACGCCAACGCATGCGTCTCTACTTCCATCTCAGATGCGTACACTGACTTTCAAACAACGAAAATTTCTCAATGTCGTACTCGAATCGACAGAGAACTAAACTTGCTTGCTGCGAGCCTGTAATTTTCTGTGCTCGAATCTCGCTGTACTTTCCACTTGCAGAGAGAATTTTTACGTTTCGAGGAAATCTGGCGTACAATTGACGCGAGCATTGGCGCTTAACCATAACGATTTATTCTATTTCCATCAAATTCGAGATATTCTTTTAACGACAAAGAGATATTTGCTCGAAGATGAGGCAGCAGAGTTCGCAGATAGTCTTTCGTATTTCTTAATCCGATTTCAATTTTTGACGAATTTTGTGACACGTTTTAACACGTTGACTGCCACGACACCCGTATTCGGGTGACAGCAAAGTTTCCGCTTATTTCACTACTTGCGAAGGATCGTGGGTATTTGAAAAGACATTCCAGAGGAAATAATAAAACTATCGAATTGTTAGACAAGTAATACGAAAATGGTTTATTAAAAAAATTATTTACTCGCGTTACTAAAATATCGATGGGAGCACCTGGCAGAGAACGTTCGGTACTGCGGCACGCGTGGCCTGACGGCGATTTCAGTGAAAACACGCGTGGCAGGCAACGTGTTAAACTCGCATTTCAAATTTCATGTTTTAACTTACATACGTTCGAGCGTTACTGTTCGGTGTAAGAAAATTGTCAAAGCTAATTACGACGATACGTGAAATACGCATTCGGTGAATATCATGCGATACCAAAGCCAAGTCGAATTATTGCGATTCGATGGTTGGTGCAAATATTCAGTGCCAAGGAAAACACGCTATCGAATAAATATACGTATATTAACAGCCAAGTACACATTCATCGTCTAAACTTTTACGAAACAATGTTACATTTGTCTCGTGTCCGAGCGGCCAATGAGATCGGATGCTTCTAAACGATTCTTCTTCTCTTTTCGTTTTCTTCTTCTACAGCGGCGATCCAACTACGTACCGACGTGCATTCACGGCTTCTGATAATAACAACGTGAAATTCATACTTCCGCAAGCATACTTCGACTACAACGTGTACGACGAATACGTTTCAATGTCGCGCACTGAAACATATCGTTTCTCGTATCGCGCTTAGGATTTTACGGTTTGTCGATTACCGAGGTACAAAGGAAACAGCTCTTTCTCTGATACGAAAGGCAAATGATATTTTTTAATGAAATTAATACGATAAGCTAGAGGTTTGAATCTAGCAATTTCAGGAGTAGAAAATGAAGATTGTTAAGCGAAAAATTTCAATGAACTTTACTTTACGTTCAACCTAAGTATCATTTTGCTCTTGTTAAACGTAGAACGTAAAGACGGACGTGAAATGAAGTTATTATTGAAAGTGAAAAATTGTAATTATAATTCAAGTTCTCTTTGTTTAGATCACACGTACGTTTATCGCGTAGATAATACACTATCCGCTTCGTCGTTCCCTATTGGGCACATCGTAGTCGTCAAACGGAATAATTAGCTAACTGCGAGCCTACGGCGTGGATCATCAAACAATACGTTGATCAGATAACGAACTCATTAGAAACGTTAATTCTTAGTCAAAGGAAGTCCCTGAATGCGTTCCCTGCACGATTTGAATTTCTCCGACGTGATTAGCTTTGACCTACATTTCCAAGGGATATTCCTCCGTGGAAGTAAAATTCACGTGGAACACGGCGACATTCAAACGAGTAATCAAACGGAATGGAAATACGATGATCAAAAGAGAGGCGCGGATTTGTCAACGAAGAACACGACGACTGGAAAAAACGACGGTTCGCGTGAAACAACTCGAAGATAACGTGGACAATGTGGGAAAAAAAATTGGAAACATTTACGGGCTGAGTCATTACAAGCATATTACTGTTATCGGTATTAGTCATCGTTGATTTTAGTCACGTTTCGCCTCGTTTCGTTTCAGTTAAGACAGCAAAATCAACGTCTGTTAAAATAATGTGCATGAGTCAAGTATTTCTGACACTTGCTTTAATATATGTCAGCTAATGCGATACGCGAGAGGTCGTGTAAAAATTGAATGACCCGACACGATAATAGCTTTCGCGATAACAACTTTCGCGATACTCGGTCGCGGTAAAACGGAAGAAAAGAGCGTTTCAATTTCTCTGTGGTGCGCGTACGCCTAACGAGCAACGTTTTCAAACAGACGACTTGAGACGAAGAGCAGCGACGTGCGTGAGTTTGCCGAGGATACTCAGGAGAACGAGACAAGGAATGTATAAACAGCATAAAACACGGTTAAAAGTTCGAAGATGAAGTAGACGTATTAGAATGTGGGCGAATTATAACAGTTTATCAACCCACGCAATCAACGCCATTACTCGATTGAGATGAGAAAGAGGTCGACGGTGTCTAAGGAGAAACGTGTTCTACCGGGAAATCCATAAATCCGATTTTACTCGGAATCAAAGAGAAGCGGCGCAATTACGATCGATGAAGACCAAAGACTTGGCCTCGTCGAATGGTAAAAGCAACGAGAATTCCGGAAATGTCTATCGTTTCGTCATCCGCAAACGTGGGAAAAGCGAATACGCGAAAATTCTTCTGTGTTCAACTGTGTCTTTTTTAGCAGATAATATTCGAACACGCGTGTCGCTAACGTTTAGAACTGATGGTTTACTATCGATGAAGCTATGTACGTTGTTATTATCGAACGTGTAAACAAGAAAATAAATGTACGTTTCGATAAACGTTCGAAACAACAGTTCCACGTTCGCGTGCAGAGAAACGGATATGGAAATGTTGAGAGAAAATTGCGAATTATCTGGTGAAATGAATTTTGCCATCTCTGATTTCACATGTTTTTTTTTTTTTTAATAAATGACAATAAAAGTCTGATTCGAAGGTGGGTGCTAATAAAATTCTGAGATATGCGAAATTAAATCAAAGACATCTTTTATTGAACTTCTCAAACAATGTAATTCGAGTTAGTGCGGTACAGCACTGTAGCGACATTGGTTGACCGGCGTTGATCAGTCTGGACGACGAAGCAGAATCGAGTGTATCATCGTTTCGTTATCACAATACCTTGTATCGTCAAACGACGATGTTGAAAATAAATACATCCAGAAGGAGAGAGCGAAGAAGGATCGAATTTCCAAAGAAGAGAAAGAAAAAAAAAGAGCGAATCCACTCGAGTCAACAATCCATGAAACAAAAATGTCGATAATTCTAACGAAAAAGGAAAAAAAGAAACAACGCGCGAACCGTGTGAAAATTTTTTCGACGTTCTTCGAATCTCTCTCGCTCTCTCTTTCTTCTTCCAGAGATCAAATAGCGTAAAGCACGATTGGCAAATGATCACAATCAGCAAACACAAAAAGCAAAATAAAACCGGAAAAAAAAGCGTTCGTCGAAACTCCGTCACGATCGATAAAAGTAAGGTCGAATGTACATTTCGCCGATCGTCAATTGCGATTCCGTCCGCGATAGAATCTTTACAAAAAAAAAAAAAAAAGAAAAAAGCTGAACGTCAAATATAAGTTCTTATCTCTGCCCGTCGGAACAGCGGCATCGTTTAACAAAACGAAACAGGCAACTTTTTTCATCTCGATACGTTCGAATCGCTTTTATCAATTTTCGTTTCTCCAGCTGCAGCCTTCGAACGTTTCATACAGTATACGAGACAACGCACCAGGTTTGTATACCGCGGCTCTGTTCCGTAAGCAAAAAGAGACTCGACGATTCCACGCAAATAAATTAAATTTTCCTCCGTTCATCGTTTGTGAAAACAATAAATGGACAAGCTTCGGGGGCGGAGGGGCGAACGGTATCATCGTCGAAGCTGTATCGTACTACGAACTCGTTCCGCAACATGTATCCGGATTGGCGGCGGCGGTGATGCGTTCTCGAGCGAAAAACCTCTATTCCGGAAAGGCGGATTGCAAGTGCCATCCGATCGTTTCTCCACGGACGCTGCCAACGAACGATGCACTGCTCGGTAGAAAAGAAAAGAATGCGTGATACATTGAAAAATGAAGGAAGAACGTGGTGGCGAATTTATTGGTGAACACTATACAGGCAGGGTAAGACACGCGTTTGGTTACACAGCAGCGAACGTGATACCGTGCAAACGGCGTTACACTCGAAGAAAAATATCAACGAACGACGATGTTATTAAAGCAGCAACGATTATCTCTTGGCTTGGTATGTGATACGGCGGTTGTTGCTGCTTTAACAAGAGTCAACATCAATATTTATCTGTTGCTACTTAGCAATAAAACTTGCTATGCACGATGAGGACCAGAGCAAGAGAGAAATATTGCTAATATAATTCTTCGCGTTGGATTGCGCGTCTCGTTGGTTGAACCCCGGACGCGAAGCACGCACGCGCTAAGCCTAATTAGTCGTCGGTGATTCTCGCGGCACGCTCTTTCGTTGCCTTCGAAATTGCCGCATCGTCTCTAATATCCCCTAACAGTCTAATGGTAAATAAAAGGCGGACCGTTTAATACGCGACTTCTCCTATACACATATAGACAACGGTGATAATCTAAGTGAATCGCCTTAACATCTAGGCTTACAGTCTAAACGAAAGAGGATGGTGGGTAATGGATACGTGTGTGTGTGTATGTATGTGTGTGTGTGTGTGCGTGTGTATGTTTGTTAAATATGCGAACGTGCGTTTTTTTTTTTCTGTCTGATTTCGCGTACGAAACGATGAAAGTTCGCGGACTCGTCATGGTCTCGTGCCGGGTCGAGAAACAAGATCGTCGAGCACGGGGTGAGAAGCGTTATCGCAACGCTGTGTCACAAAATCACGCGAAGCTCGCGATCGATACAATCGACGCACAGCTCGCAAACCGTGATCGATCGATTGGCTTTTCACCGTGCCCCGCGTCTTACGCCTTACGAAAATTCACGCGATGCCCTTTTCCTACGATAAAACATTTTAAGGTCACGGCCGATGATAATTGAAGACCACGTTTCGTCTTACGTCTATTGGATCACGTGGCCCTGTAATAACGTGGAGTCGCGCGGAAAGTAACTGCGACACGGAGACGAGTAACTCTGTTCGATAAATTTTCACGTTAACAAACATTGTACGCTAAAGATACTAAAGGTCCTGGCTGAACCAGAGACCAGCGAACATCTAACCAAGTTCCAATGTTAACCAACTTACTTCCTAACACTTTCCAAAATAGAATCAAGGTCTGCCTTCCAATCTGTTTGTTTTGTGCAGAGTGCAAGCTACAGATCAAAAGGCAAACGCGTAAGCGTCGACCAAACGTCGGACAAACTTGGTAACTTTGAAAGATTACGAAGCAAAATGAAATCGATACACCGAAGTGGAACACGTAGTGAAATTTACGAGATTTTCGAATCTCGCGTGTCCAATCGCAAAGGACAGACAATTTTAGCATTTCTCGATGATAGATACAACTAAAATTTAACTAACGTTGCAACAACGTGACCACGAGGAATGCTTCACGCATCTACGGCTACGCGAACACGAATCGCGCAAGTAGCACGAAACAACCTCAAACTGCTAGCCATCCTTCCGGCCGCGAATTTGTGTTTATCATGAACTTAGTTGCAGGAACAAAGGATTCGCGGGATATTTGCCAGCCACTGCACTACTAACCGCAAGAAACGTTCCAGGAATGATCGAAGTATCTCGTATAGTAACACGGATCGATGTTACAAGGTTCACGCGTAAACGTGACTCTACTTTTCAAGTAGCCAAAGTACGCAACAATATCGAACGTATTGGAAAGACCGCGGCGTACAATTAAGACCAAACAATTTATGGAACGAAGATTCAAAGCGAGTTTCGATACAGGAAACGATATTCGACAATGAGAAAGCAATTATTCGAGAGGTAAGGAGGATCGGAGAAAACTGTCGGGCATCGCGTGATTAAAAGAGGAAAAACGGGAAACGCGAACTCTCTTGGCGACCAGCGGCCGATTCATCGTTCCGTTTAATTACTACGTTACGATTTAAACAGTCACAACTCTAGGAGTTGTTTCGGTGACGGTGGTTGGCGGCGAGGGGAAGCGTTATCTCGTTGCAAACGTTGACGACGGTTGGGATCGTACGACGCGAAACAGGAGTCGGTGGAAAGAAAGCGAAGGAAGGTGAGAGAAGGGAAGGACGAGGAGAAAGAGAGAAAGAAAAGGAGAAAGAGAAAGAGAGAGAGAGAGAGAGAGAGAGAAAGAGGCGATTACAGGGAATCTTTCTCTCGTGCGATCAGCTTTAGGTTGGTAGTCGACACACCGGCTTTATCGTTGAGTCGATTCGCTTGACGACACGAGCCAACCACCGTTTATTAGTAGCATGTTGTCATCGATAAGCAGACCGCGTGTATTCCCGACATCAAGGTACGATCCTTTAGACCTACTCTCGTGCGTGCTTCACGAGTGCACGCACATCACGTATACTACGTGTATACAACGTACACCGTTAGGAAGAAGAATCGTTCGACACGTAGCTTTGCTCGTTACCGTCAGTTACACTTGTTCGTCGTTTCACCCAGGACTGCTGGCAACGAGGGCGTCATCGCGGGAACAAGACCGAGGAAGGGAAGAGATGGAAGTAGGATATAATTACAGCGACGCGCGTTACTTGGGACAAAAAGAGCGAAGGTTTTTCGCAGAAACGGATAGCTACCGTTCGAAACTCGAGCAGTTTTCGTCTCACGCGGTCGCGCACGCGTCTACGCAAGTCCGTTCGGCTTTGTTCCCTATCGACGAACTAATTGAATCTACAGGGCCACCTCTCTTTCGCTCGCACTCACGCGTCTCCCTTTCTCTCCTTCTCTCTCGCTCGCACAGTCGACGTGTTCACGCTCCCTGCTACTCTGCTTCTTCTTTTAGCCTCGCGCGTACGCGCGCACGCGAATCGAAGAAGAAGGAACGTTCGCAAACACGGACAGACGCGAAAATGTTCTCTCTTTGCACCGTAACGAGTCGGACCAGCAGACACATCGAAAGAGAATCTCGGATCCCGTGTTGTTCATTCCTCCGCTTGCAGCAACGTGCGGAAATCCTGTTGCAGCTTTGACTCGTGGTAGCTCCAAATGTCGCTGAAATCTTCCTCGTCTTCGTCCACCTCCTCCGCGAAGATACATTTCTTCTGTTCCGATATCGGCGCGTTCGGTGACGGCGAGTAAAACTTTATCTCCAAATCTCTGTGGCCGTTCGGCGACGTGATGATCTCCGTGGAGACCTCCAGCTCTTTCGGCGACTGTACGGTGGTACCGTTCACGTCCATACCGGATGGTCCAACGTTACTCACAGGAATACCGATAGAGTCGCCGCGCCACAGCGTTCGACGTTTCCCGCTCTCCGCCTGTCCCCTGTCACCGATCACGCCGAAGTCTTTGCTAGGCGTGCTGATCTCCTCGCTGAAATAACTGGTGGGATCGCTCCAGCTGCGCCTCAGTACGACACCGGTGCTACCGGTGCCGTCTTTCTCTTGATGGGCTCGAGGAACGCTATCGCCGTTGAAAAGCCTCTCGATACTCTGCTCCGGACAATTGAGGCTCGGCCGGGACAAGAATAGCGGCATCTGCGGGAAGTGGCCGGGACAGAAGTCGGTCGACGGTGACGGGGTCAAGAAGGGCGAGTAACAGTTCTGTTCCACGTCCCATATGAGAGCCGCGGGATCGCAGTACCGGCACTGGCACGGCCCTAATTCGTCGTTGATGCCGTCCTCGCAGCCGCCTGTCGTCGCCGTCGGCTCGTTGTATTCGTGCAGATAGCGCAGAACGTTGTTGCCGTTGACGGCGTGATTATGGTGATGGTGATGGCCGTTATGTCTGTAACCCTTTGGCGGAATGGTGCGCATTTGCGCCGGCACAACGATGTTTCTGTTGTCGTCCAACACTTTCACCTCCACGTGCCGGTGCGGATACCTTTGCCTCGCGTCGGCTATCTCTTGCACCGACATGCTGCCCGTTGTCCTTTCCCTCGCTATGGGTGGCCTTCTATGGTTTCTAAGGTGAGGCGCGGCTTCGTAACGTTGCTCGTAACAAGCCGGCACGTACGGTTTTAAAGAACCCGCGCACGGTTGTTCGTTGGCCACGCTCGAATTTGACTGTTGCTGTTGCTCGTCGTGTTTCGCTTCCACGGAGGCCACCGTGTTGTTCGGCGGTTTTCTGTCCTTCTTCCTGCGCTTTCGCGGCTTGATGATTCGTGGTAAGCTGTTCTCGGAATTGTTCGACCCTGAACTCTCGTCGCTCGCGATACTCAATGAATCGATATTTGCTATGTTGTTTCCCGTGCTCGTCGTTTCCTTGGCCGTCGTGCAGTCCGACGATTTCGCGTTCGTCTGCTGTTTCTTCCCGAGGTCTATCGGCCTCTGGGGCCGCGACGGTGGACACCTCACCGAGTTGTTCATCGTACAGTTCGATGTCACGGTAGCCACGTTATTGTGAACGTAACTATTCACCGCGCCCGTATTGCTGCACACCGCATTAGCAATGCCATTAGCGTTCCCGCTGTTATGTATCTTGCCGCGATTGTGAAACCGATTGGCCAGGATCAGCGGCGCTCCCTGCGTGTGAATGGCCAATCTAGAAAGCGGATTCTTGTGTAGGTGAACCGATACTTGCTGATCGCAAGCCTGCTGTTGCTGCTGCGGCGATGGTGATTGTTGCTGTTGCTGTTGCTGCTGACCGAGCGACGGCGACGATCTCTGCGTGCATCTGCGAGGGCTGGACGTCATGGATATCAACGGAGCGCCCGTCCAACCGCCCGGTCCGTACTGCATCTGACATTGTTCCGTTCCGCTCGGGAAGTTCACAGTTCCGTAACAGCCTCGCGTTTTCCCGCGAATCACAGCTTCCTGTTTCCTACCGACGATTGGCTTGTGCGATCCTGGCCTGATGCTCGACGATATCAAACAACTACCGATGTAACGCTCCACCTCCACGCCGCCCTGGGAGGCCGGGCTCATCTTACAAAACCCGCGACCGATACCACTTATATAGCAACGACACCGTTATATTCTCCCGATTATCAGAAAATGCCGCACCTCACGGTATTCCAATCGTTGACAAGTACGTTACACCAACACGTTACTCCATTGACCCAAATTCAGCTACAACGTTTCCGATGCTTCAACGGTATCACCGGTTTAGCCCATTGTCATCCTGAGCCTCTTTCGAGTCGATACCACAAACAGAACTGTAACACTGTTAACGATCGATCCAAGCTGAACAAGCGTAAACAGCGTCGTTTCGTCAGACACGCAGCGTGGAACGGTCACGTTCCAGACGACGGAAACGACCGATTAAATACGGCAACGGCGACAGTTACGTGGATCGAAACACAGCGCTCGGTCGAACAACCATACGGGACCGCGGCTGCAACGATACTGAAGCTCGCTCCAGCGAACGCGCTTACGCCGTCTTTCGCATCGCTCTGCGACGTGGAGATGCCCCACCATGCTACCCACTGCCCCCTCCACCGTCCTTGCCCCCCACCACCTGAACCACGCTCACCGCCGACAGACGTGCCCCCACCACTCTTTCCATCCCCCTTTTCTTCACCTCTCCACACCGTTCAACGAAACTTCACCGTGCTCCTATACCGCTTATATACACATAACATTGTTCCTTCCGGTGGACGAGCCTGTCACAATTTAGCAAGGTATCGGAGAAAGCTGGGCAAAGAAGGTAAGTTGCGTGGTGGTTGACGTTAGCCGGGGGAACTTTCCGACGACATCGACTGGCGAAGACGAATTTCAGACGGCCGATGCTCGTGGCTGATACGCGCTTCTTTATGGCGGATAATCCGAGAACGCCACAGCGGTATGTATTGTGTCTCGTTGAGGTAAGTTAACGAAGATCACAACGGGAAAGTAGAGGCTCGGCAGCTTCTTTCGTATCAGCATGTTGCCGTTGCTTTTTCTTCTACTTTCAGCAAAGTTTACATCCGTATCTTATTAGGCAGTTGTAAAAAGTTGCGCGCTTCGGAGCGCAGTGAACCACGCAGTTACCAAACGGCGCATTAGATTGGGCTGATCCGATAAAGAATTTTATTTTTCCGAACGCGAACAATACCGTGCAACGTGGGATTTTTATTTTATGGATTACATGTTGCAGCGCTCTCTCGGATGTATTGTGACGGCGCATAAGCAGGTCTCTTACAACGTTTTCTTAAAAGGTGCAACTTCCTAAATCTCGTGTATCTTAGGAAATAGTTCTATGGTGTAGAAACAGTGTGGAAAATGCAAACGCTAATCTGAGGCCATACGTGTAACTTTTTGTAAGGATTGCTTTGGGGCTTTAATAAATCTCAAATTTAATTTAATTTCAAAACGTTGTTGCGTCTGACATATAACATTCTTTAAACCTCAAGGGGTATTTCTAATATTCTTCACACGAAAATTAACACGAAAGTTTAGTAAATTGGAAATAGAATTCAGGGAAGTTCAAAAGTACAAGCTACGGGCATAGGCATAGGCAGATGGCGATCGGGCGAAGCAACAAAAAAGAAGGCAAAGTTTTAATTTGAAACGACCTGTCAGGGTCCATTGGAAGCCAGAGCGGAGAAAGGCGGAGCGTGCAAGATATATATAACGTCGAAGCAAGATGTAAAAAGGAGGGAAGGAAAATCCTGCGAGGATACGAGTTATGTCTTAACTGGCGTAAGTCTGGAAGACCGTCATCCGTGAAGTAGATGGCACGGCGACGAGACTAGAAAGAGTAAAGGAATAGAAAACGGGGGGAAGGGTCGGTCGGTAGAAAGAGAAGGAGAGGAGGGAAGCCTGATATCTTAGATCAGGTTACGGCACCCTCGCATCTAGGCCACCAAGCCTTTAAAAGTGGGTCACAAGTCATCAATCGCCTGCGGCACGCTACCTTGCTCAGTTGAACCCTCGCATACAACCCACCTACTCTTCTCTGGAACGTCTCATCTGGAGCGAAGTAACGCGACACGTTCGGTCCCTCCTTTCGTTCATGCCGCAGTTCGCGTTATCGTGTGTGCGAACCCCGTGTACTTGTTCACCAACGGCAGAAAGCGCGATCACCAGATTCCACGTCAGCGAACAAGAGACACGGCGACGAAATTAACACGTTACCAGGCAACGGCCGCCACCACGCGTTTCTCGGCTACATTTTTGAAAGGCTCTTACCTAGTAAAGTATACTTAGATTGATACACACCGCAGCTCAAAACTACCCGACACTCGCTTCTTTTTCATGAGTTACGTTTTAATTAGAGAATTATCGATAAGTGAAACTGCACCGATTTTACGATCGTCGTGGCTACGTCCGACGTATCGCGACCCGATTACAGTGATTTTTAACAGCCACTACGCGATAACGAAACTAGTATTCGTAATTGCGTTTTATTTGGCATGTACCTTGGCCTTAGATTCTTTCATTTCTGAATTCTAAGTCGGATCAAGAGGAATCATTCTAATTAATGGAGAAACTACTGGATGTTAATTTACGTAATGATAGCTTACAGGTAAACGTATGCAATAGCTTGCACGATAAGTAGCAAGATCAGATTTTATTGCTGTTTTTATATAGCTAATTTATATTCGTAGTTTAGTCATTCCATAAGAAAATCCGTTGTAAGTACTGTTCCTGGTTATTAATTCTGCCATGGATGTTTCATATATCGTGACCTGATTAAAACGATCTTCAAAAGCCGATATGCAATAACGAAACTGTATTTGCAATTATGTCTTGTTTGTATTTTACCTTTAGATCCTTCAATTTCTCGGATATAAGTCGCATTAAAGCGAATCTTCCGTATCGATGGAAGAACTTCCGATGTTACCGTAAGCAGTAATACTTAATTAAAAAGTGTATCTAATAGCGTATACGACAAATGGTAACATTGCATTTTATTGTTCTTTTTATACAGGCAATTTAGATTTGTATCTTAGTAATTCCATAAAAAAACGTTGTAAGTACAGTTCCTCGTTAATAATTCTGCCATTAATTTCTACACATCAGATAAGATTCACATATTGTTACGATAAATCTACCAAAGCTTTCAGACACTTACGAGAAATACCGAATGCATTTAATATTTTACCGATTCCTTCTTTCTATTTTCCTTTCATATTTTTCGTCATAAAGAAATAGTTTCGCTTTTCTATTAAATGTTTCACTCCGGCAATTGAGAAATTACAAATCGATTTTGATAATTAGATGACGATAATTAGGTAAGAGCAGTGGGTATCGCGATAAGAATCAGTGGTGGAAATGGAAATAAGTTTACGACTTGTCAGCAGATCTAATGAATAATAAATTATGATAATTAAATCGAAGAATGGGGAACGGGAGAAAGTTGGAAGATAATAGTTACTTGTTGGATTCTTCGGTCAACTTCAATCGACGCGATTCCCGCCGGTGTATCCGAGAAATTTGTAATTCATAAGAAATCAATACGAAACTAACTATCATCTTCTAATTTCCTTTGGGACCCAAGTAAACTTTGTTGCTCTCCGGCAAATTCACTTTGCATATCGTTCGATAAACGACATCGTATATGCCAACAAATTTATGTCTTATTCATTAGCCCCGATCGATATAATCAGCATGGATGAAATTCAACGTCATATAACGTACGATTTGCACCAAGTCGGACAATTTTTAGATGGAAATCTGGTGTTTGCAACGCGACAGAAATGCTTGCTCCTGTTATCATGCGTGTTTACACGTGCTGCGGATTAACACACAATACAATCGTCTGCCACGCCTTCGATGATCGTCAATGTCATTCAGATGCCTGTGTATATATGTGCCTGACCGTCGTCGTAATTCATCTTTACGTATGACAATATACAGGGTGTTAGGTCTAATGTCTGACGAAGGATCGAAACTATCGAAAACGTGTTCGTATAAATACGAGGATTATTTATTACACGATATAAATAATTTTTCTGTGAGTGGACGAGATATCAGAGCGAAGCTGATTTTTTTTTAAACAAAACCTCTGTACTTCTTATTCAACGTTTACTGAGACGAACGCAGCGGGAATTTTGTCACTGGAATTTATCGCGTCGTAGATTTTCCCGAATTTTGCTATGGAACGCTTTATGTCTGTCAAAATGTGCAGGGAATTCGACTGAAATAAACGGACGCGTGGCCTTAAGACTAATGAAACGCGATACATTTTCTATGAGCGTAGTTGACGCGCGAACTTGTAAGGAAAGCTTTCTCGGTTCGTCGTAAATGTACTTCCTGCTATGAAATTTATCATAATTTTATAAGCCACGCGAGCCGAGAAACTCACGGACGTCTTGGCACACTTTCCTAACGGGTATTCCGTGTAAGAAACTAATCATGCCTGACATTATCGGCCTGGGCTGAAGCGTATATACGCGCTCGAAACAGCGATACGTGGCGTTTTTGTGAAAGAGAAATGACGCATATTAAAGAGAGCAGAGAAAAGTAGACGAAGTGCTACGTGAAAGTGCGCCGCGTGACCGTTGTGAAAATCTCGGTCGATACGTACGCCTGAACGGGTGATTTTACGGTGAAAGCGATACATTGAAATATTCACCAATACCACGCAATGGCGAAACGCTTTCGTTTCTCACTTGAAATTTACCGCCGATGAAACCTTTCTTAGTTGCTCCATATTTTACGGCACGTGGAAAAGTGGTTTTGCTAACGTTTCAGAGATAACGTTCCTTGTTGCTAAACAAATAAAATAAATAATTTGCAACGAAAACCAATATTGGAATCGTAATTAAAACGGAAATTTTACTTGCTTAACGTTACTTCCAGAGTTACCGAAAGTAACAGTAGCTGGTTCATAGTCATTGTACTAAAAATTATTAATAACATTTTCAAGAAATCGCTGTTTTCAACCTTGTATTTTTAAAAAAGGTTGAACAAAAGGTCGGGTTTTCATTTTGACAGATTCGCGTAGAGGTTTACAAGATAAGCCAGTCTCCATACTTTTCTTCGTCACTGTGTATAGTAAAAGTGAACACAATGCGGTCATCAAACGTGCATTTAAATTTCAATTTCAATGTACAGTGATAAATGTGTACGTGAAACACGATTGCAAGCGATAATTCTACATAAGTACATGCAATCTTAGAAACCGATTAGCGAACAATAATAATTTGAATATCGCATAATTAATCGTTAGTTCATATTTATAGCTGCGGGTGTTAAGGCGTTTCGCGATTAAGATCGTGAGAGACGTCAGGAAGCTCGAAGATGGCATTCTTTTCACGAAATACAACGCTTAAGAGCTTATGTAAGCCGACATTAATGATTACGCAACCTCGAAGAATCCTGTAATCGAACGATACGCGTTTCTAGAAATTCTAACTTTTCGTATGTTTTCTGACTAGCGCGTTGACTGTCGCGCGTGTTTTCACTGAAATCTCCGTCGGGCCACGCGTGCAACAGTACCAAGCGTTCTCTGCTAGGTGCTCCCATCGATATTTGAGTAATGCGAGTCGCTCAAGCGATGGTCTCAAAGAATGATCTCTCGTTTGTTCGCAACATTAAAACCACTAGCTGTTGTTGAATATAATGAAGGAAAGTGTGGTATAGATTATTCCGACCAAATGGTTTCTTACGCCATCAAAATTAGAAAAGGAATCAGATGGTAGAGAAAATTTGGCGTTCAACTCCTTCTGGGAATTTCTGTTGTAAACGCTCTGATGGTTTACAAAATTGCAACAAGGAAGAATATAAATGTTAGAATATTTAGACAGTTATTAGTTGGAAAATTATTAGGCCTGTCTGAAAATACAAAAAATCCTTGTCTTCGACGAAACGCGCATGCAAACTATGTTATGCAAATAAAAGACGTCGAATGGACCGAACAAAGGCACGAAAGAATTTGAAGAAAGGAACAACTTATTGACCAAATTGTCCCGACCAACCTCAGCTATGTATAGAATGCTTTAAAGTTTTACATTCTAAATAATTTTTTTAATAAACCATTTTCGTATTACTTTTATAACAATTCAACAATTTTATTATTACGGAATGTCTTTTCAAATACCTACGACGATCCTTGGCAAATAGTCAAATAAGCGACACCCGAATACGGGTCACGCCTGACCAGAAACATTGTTGACACCCGAATACAAGTGTTGTGGCAGTCAACGTGCATAAGCATAGAAAGAAGACTAAAAAGGAAACACCCAGCTGATCTTACAAAGGATATACCCTAAAAAACACGAAGATGGTACTGGGAGTAACCATCCACATGCTATTCAATCACATGTTACAACATTTTACCTAATGTCCCACTGGACAAATTGTAAAATTAAAAACAAACAATAAAAAAAAAACGTGCTAATGGCAGTGGATGCAGCACTTTGAAAAAGCTACAGAGAAATTAGCAACACCATCTTGCCAGATGTCGTCTTCTAAAACTACGAATATCGATTAGTTTCACTTCTCGTTTACGCGTTTCACTGAAATATCAAACATCCAATTGTTTGCTGAAATCTATACAAATATATGCGTTTCCTGGAGAAAGTAAAAAAAAAAAAAAAAATCTGATGATACGACACGAGTTCGCGTGTGTCGACGAGTTTCATTTGTACGAACATTCGATGCAACGTGATTCGGTTCTTTTGTTATTTTGAAAAGCACGTAATTAGCGTTTCATGACGCATTTGAGAAATGCAGGTGAAGCAATGCAGTTGTTTTGCGCAAATCGCTGTTTATTCATGTAAACAATTAGCAAGGTAAACATTGTTAATATGTAACACGGTTAGCATTGACGCAAGATATTTTATGACATTTCAAATATTTTATTTACATATGCGGAACAATAACAAGCAATCGATGCAGTTTTACTGCATCGCTGGAAATCTCATATTTTAACGAAGTGTTGCTTGTTGGTCAGTTTATAAAGATATTTTGCAACGTTACCCCCCCCCCCGACGCTATTAACAACGTTCCAATCTCTGAATAAAATATGCAACAGCAGTTCGACACGACCGAAGCTCGGAACACGCAGTCGAAAATGCAGAAAATCGGATAAAAACGCAACAATTCTGCATTTTGGACTGGCCTGCGTACAATAGCACTGAGAATCCCATCGAATATTTATGGAGATTATTAGAAAAGATGAACGCGCGATTCATACGTTTCTCCGTCGCCATCAATTACGGAATTACGCGGTACGATTCAAGACCAAAGGTATCAAATATTTCTGGATTAGTGTCGAAATCTAATAGTAAGTATTCGAACAATACGATAAATTAGTTCGGAATGTGTGAAAAATTAAAAGTAACATGATTTATCGGAGCATTGGAAGAACGAACGCACGGCGTTATATTTTTTCGGACATGCGAAATATTTTATTTGTCGTCCACAACTGTCTCTGTCATAAGTGTCCCGTGGTATACGTTCGTCCTTTATTTACCAGCGAGATCACGGAAATATGCGATTGTAAGAAAAATTTATTCGCTATGATTTTTACACGCTAATCTTTTCGCCTATGATACAGTTCGTTGCTATATATCAAGCAGAGTGTAGGATTAAAACTGGTCGAACCACTCGGCGAACTTGTGATTTTATTTTCCAGCATTTGCGTTAACTGACCTGCGTTAACGAGCGATTTATAGCGCTCGGATAATTATAAAAATATTTCATCGGTTCTGCTTGTAAAATGGGCGGTCGCGCATTGCAAATGCTTTCTCTTTTTCTTTCTTTTTTTTTTCCTTTCTTTTTTCGTTGACCATTAATAGAACGGCCGGGTGTTTTCTAGACAACGAAGGAAAAAAAGGGAGGGACGAAGATGCGTGGAAAAAGTGAGAGAAAAGACAAATAGGGGAAACGGCGAGCGCACCGGGGAAAGAAAGCTGGGCAAGTTAGTACATCGATTACGAGAAGTGTCGACCACATGCCTCGGTTCCGCACCAAAAACAACACAGACCCTCTACCTTTTGTACAGCCGAAAACAACCACCGTGGGATACGTTTCCACACACTTTCTCAGATCTGTCTCCACGGGACCGGCCAAAAGGTTCGTCCTTTTTCTACCCTCTCGCTCGCTCCCTTCCAAGTTCGAGGGGCACTCGATTATTACACCGAAACGGCTATAACTTTTCCTAGAAGGCATCCATTATCGTGATTGTTCGCGGGTTTACGGCCGACGCGACGGTGTAGAATCGCAGCAAACTATGTACACTATCGGTCAAAAGTATCCGGACGTCTGTTCAACTTGTTTTCCACGACTTGTATTTCGATTACGAAACTACGGATAAATTAAAATTCAATGATTTTATATCTGACAATCGCCAGATAGTAGCTACAGTAGTACAGTGACGCACGTGAAAATAAATGAAATGCGCGATGTTTAAATAATATTTGTTGTGATAATTGGTAGGTGAAACTAATTTCTCTCTAGGCTACAGTCTTTTAATCACGTTCATGAAAATATGAATTTGCGCGTAAATATCTCTAATTACGTGTAACAAAGTTTCGTAAGAATATGAAATTAGTTCTTCTGAATATAATAAATAGTGAGATCGCACTAATTAAAACGAGCCTAATGTCCGAACGCAAATTTAATTGGAATTTTTATTGCTTACATAAAAATAAATTCATATCCCGCGCTTTATTTATTTATTTATATTTTTATATATATATAAATGCACAGTATGATGAAACGTATCCGGATATTTGCTCGTTTCTGACAAGATCTATTTTAATTACAAAACTAGGGATAAGTCGAAATTCGACGATTCATTTCCGTGTAATCAGCGTAGCTACAGTGTACGTGACGAACGAGAGAGAAGTTGAAAGCTTATCATATTTGTGTATTTTAATGTTAGGAAACGGAATTCTATCTTGTAAGGGCAATGAGTAGACGTAATATACGTATACACCGAAATGAACATTAGCGAAATTAAAATTAAAATTGACATTAGCATGACAGGTACCGCCATGCTGAAAAATATCTAGCACAAAGTTACAAACATTCGTACGTGAGTGAGAATTTTAAGCCTTCTTTTCAACACAACTGTGTAACAAAACATTGTCATGTGGTTCAACTGGTTTTCGGGCGCCAGCACAAGAACGTTTGTAATTATCTCAAATAGAATTATTTTATACCACGTTCCTTAACTAGTGAATCAGATCAGCAAGAGTTTTCTATTCTGATGGAAAGACCGGATGTTAGTAAGAACAATGATATTTAAATAATACACGCACGTAACATAATATATATACAGTAAAATATATTACATATTGTTATATTTTTTAATGGTACTTTAGATGGTACTTTGTAAACTGGCTACATAAGAAACGTAGACGACTGTGGCCAACTATGGAATAGTGCTATTTTTAAAGATCTGACAGATGGATATTCATCGAACAATTATAGGCTATCTTGAGTGTTTCTTTTGGCAAAGATACGTTTCACAATACTGCAGTGTAGAAATACGAATCAAGTGCCTAATCCGAACGCGTAACGAATGTACTGGTACAGAGCTCGACACGTGGACATGTGACTATTCCACATAGCTATTTTCTCGTTTAAATTCTTAAAAATGTGATTTCATAACCAAAGTGTCTGAAATAATAAAAAAAATGGAACTACCTTTTTCACATTTGTTTTCCATGAATATGTTGTATCTGATATCAATGTTTCGTATTTGGATGCCCATTAAGTAGAATCATTTTAAGGTTTCCTTTAAATGTTAATTCAATTCAATTATTGAAAATGCTTCAGGACGT
Source organism: Bombus pyrosoma (assembly GCF_014825855.1). Classification (NCBI taxonomy): domain Eukaryota; kingdom Metazoa; phylum Arthropoda; class Insecta; order Hymenoptera; family Apidae; genus Bombus; species Bombus pyrosoma. The sequence goes on from NC_057779.1 coordinate 11,637,602, forward strand.
TGGAAATATAAGACAGCTGTTAAAGTGCGCGTAGATACAAATCGAATATCCACAGAACTCTTTTACATGTTGCAACTGATTTTATGAGAACGACATTCGAAAAACAAAATGGTATTCCATTCCACATTCGACTGCTTCTAATTACATTTGCCTCGTTGTGTCTGTATACTTTGATAGCATTCGTATACTGTTGGATTACAGGCAAATCAAAGTGTCGCGATGCTTATGAACGATATTGTACCTCGCGAAGGGAGAGAAATGGAGACAGAGGGAGGGAGAAACATCGTATAAGCGACTAGGTTGAATGAATTTTGATTTTCATCGCGTTAGAAACCCCTGACCGAATTAAAGTACACGTGCTATCGGGAGAAAGTCGGCCAATCGGCAGGTGTACATCAATGGTTAGAAGATCAATGAAAATGAAAAACATTTTTGAGCGGCAAAGAGGACGCGAATTCGCGTCACGGTAAGATCGTTTGTGTTTGCCTACGAATCGACAATTTCGAGATTCGTGTCGACGCATCGCAACGTTTTTCAAGCTCGCCGCTTCCACCGTACAAATAAAATCCGAATAGCGAAACGAATTCCGATCTACTAAATATTTCGAATACGTTCGATGTTTCAATTGCTTTAATTGGAAGAAATAGTGCACAACGTATGAAGCTCGTGATTTGACTCGCCCGTTGCGTCTATTCTGTCGGCAAAATAAAAGGCCGTGTCCATCAAACCACAGCATTGGCAGGACAAGTTGAAATAAATACAATCGCTGCCACTTTTGTATCGCTATCGGCTGAAACAAACTTGCGATAAAACAATGGCGGATTTCTTTGGATAATTTTTGCTGTCTCTTGCTATTAATCAAATTTAAAAATTTTCAATTACTAACATATGTACATTGTACATGCATATATATTACGTACATATTCGTTCGATCGAAAATCACGAAATTTACATTTTATTGCAAACGTTAGAAAATACACTTTAATGAAAAAAATTCACTAAAGATAGATAGGAAACAGATAAAAATGTGAAGAATAAAAGTCTACCATTTTTAATACCTATTAATGGCAAGGAAATTTGTTTATACAAATTGCATGTATAATAATCGCATAACGTTATAAAGTAAACGCAAATAGCAAACTATTAATATTCTCAGGCTTTTCTTAAATTGTTAGGAATAGCGTCGCATCGCAAACACATTCCACGGAAAGTAATTTCCAAATTTCAAAAAATTAAACACGTTAGTTATTGAAATATTCCAAACATAAGAAACATTCTGATTTTGCTAGCATTCTATTCGAACACTACCTAAAAATAAATGGCAAAAGAAAATCGTAAGGAGGATGCTTTTGATAAAGAAGCCCTTTTCCTTCAAACCATTTATTTTCAATTCCAATTCATTTAGATCTCCATAATCGTACAGGCATTGAGCACCATGCAACACTGGTGCTTTTGTGTTTTAGTCAGTTGATCAAGTATTACAAAGCAGTTTACTGCAAACGTCACGTTTCAGAGAGACATAAAATCGATGGACGCCAATCTAGCCCCGTTCCATTTTTGTCCTTTTGGGCGTTCCTCTCTTTCCAACGATTCTCCTATTACTGTAACTACCCTCTTTCGAGGGAAAACTTCGTTTCCCCGGGGTATTAGCCGACTGATTGGCGAAGACTCCAAGTTCACGCCCAACCACTAACGAACGGACGTGCAGTAAAACTGGTCAAAGTGTAATACTGTCGTATATATGGCCGCGATGGGATTCTAAACATTATTTTCAGAAAATAAATGCTGCCAGCATACCGGCAGATTCATTTTAAATTTGTCTGTTTAATACAGTACGGAAATCTGTATTGGATTGTGCAATAAGTAGACCGTGAATTGTTACGCGTTCGGAGGAAATTCGAAGATGTGGAAATGCGATGAAAATATGAATTTGCATAAAGAACCACAGTCTAGTAACGAGTTTATGCATCTTCCTATGTTTTTCTTATATTTCGAGAATGAGAAATGCAAAGACAATGTAACAACGATGATGAAGCTGCTACGAATTTATGAATTTATTAATTCTGTAGTCGGCGCGGTCATTAAAAATAATCAAGAGAATATCAAAGTAGGACAGTCTACATTATTAATTACGAGAATGATACTCGATGCACCATACGTGACGGATTGAGCAGCTACGATATAAAGAATGCTCTACATGTCCCATCAATCGAACAAACGTTGAAAACCATCGATCTGAGATACTGGAATGGAATCAACGAATAGGATTCACCAAAATCCTCTGATGGAAGACTGCATGATGCCAATATTAAGAAGATTACGTAGATTATACCAAACTATCCAATTGTTTCTCTTACAAAGCTGATGAATGCGAACAGGCGTAGGCGAACGAATGTGTGAAAAGACTGGCAATAAGTGAAACGAACGATTTGAACGACCAATAATAAAATATATATATGTCGAGTTAGCATTGGGGTTAGGGACGTTTAACGAACCTTCATTTGGATTAGCCATTTTTTTACTATACAATATGAATGATAATTAATGGTACAAATATGATTATTACGGAATAAAGTTCACTAGCAATAAACAATTTCACTACACAATAATAAGTTCTCACTAAAGACTTATATTATAATAACAATTATTACTTAGTCACTAAATGAATATAATAATAAATTCACAAGGTGATTATATGACTATTACAGAATTTGACAATTAATCGTGACGATTAGATACTCGAGATTCTAATGACAATAATCTTAGGTTCAATAACAAATACAGGGTCAACAGGATAGCAAACGCGCGTCTTTGTCAAAAGTCCAAGCGGAACTGAAAGCCCAATCCTACTGTCATAAATCTCGTGCAAAACATAATCGGATTAAATCATAAACAACTACTTCTAAGTTTTAATATTTAAGTACAGTTATAATAAAAAGTCTAGACTAAAGTATTGGGAATTTTCCTAAAAATTCCAAAGGCAAGGCCCCGATGTTCTTTCATCTCCGACATATATATATATATATATATATATATATATGTCGAATTATTATTAGAATTTTGTGTTAAGTTATCATTAGAATTTTGAGTGCGTATCAATTCTTCATTTGGATTAACCATGGTTTAACTCGACTAAATTATATTACACTAAAATTATATAACACGTATTGATAGGACTTTTACAAGGTTTAACAATAAATAAGTTTAACGAACGCTTTTAACAATATTCTTGGGTTCAAACGAATCCACGGTCAACGGGAAACCCTTTGTACAATAGTTTATATTTTCTCTGTATCGCAAATAACGTTAGCTGTGTCTCTCCAAGGAGATCTCATTTGTCAATTACATATTGATTAGGGATATCAACAAAATTCCAGGCGCCGTTGCTAGGCAGTCCTGCATAGAGCCGACATTGCTCCTGGCCGAGGCTTGTCCGTTAATACAGCGTGTCCCTCAATATCGGTACTTTTTCTGTCAGGTTAAAAAGTTCATCCCGTGACCGTTCAGCGACCAGGTGCGTCACCTCGAGCCCAAGTATTCCAAAAGAAATGCTCGATGTCTCTACATCTCCGACATATATATATATCAAAAAAGCCAATAAATGGTAAAAGTAGTACACGAATAAAGGAGATTTTCTGGAAAATATATAAAATACGATATAAGCAGTCCACGCACGATTATACGCTTGTTCAAACTGCTTACGCTTCTATACTTCTATACACAGTTTGATTAACCCATTCCGAGTGCAATAAAATTTCCAATTGCAATAAAAAAGAAGTAAAGCGTAATCTCGGTTACGCGAGCCCCATTTAACCGAAGTTCCGTATTATCCGAAGTGCTCTGGGCTTTATCATAACCTCATTTCTTGTGACTTCAAACCTAACCTTAACCATAACCTAATCTTACCTCGCATTTCTCCTCAACACGAGGACTACGTGAGTGTAAATAGTCAGGTACTGTAAAAGCGGTTAATCAAGGTTTCAACCGACAAAATAATTAATTGATATTATATTAATTAAATACATGTGCAGTATTACATTATCAAAATTATTCTATGATTTTATTGCACGATTTATGAACATCGACAGATCCTTCCCTATTATCCGAGTTATTATTCTACTGCATATATTTTCACGTTGGAAATTATTTCTCTACATGCTAAGAAACATATTTTACTCCAACCCGCTTTTTCTTAACAATCAAGCCATATTGTTAACCGTGGTCACTTTCCAACATATACCGACTTCCTAACCGAATTATTTTACAACGGACCATGTAACAGAGGTGGATACATCAAATTGTAAACTTGCATATCCCGATGGTAGATTACACAGATACAACGCCTCGGTGTGTTGCAAAATTCCTCGGAATAAACTGTTTGCTCCGAACGAGCTGACGGATTAAAAGCCAATGAGCCAACGGCGGAAGATTCCTCTTTGTCCCGCGCTGCTGCTTTACCAAACGTACGTCTTTATTTCTCTTAGGTTCCTTTGTTCTCGATAACAGCACGCGTGGAGTCATCGCACGCGCAGCAGTCATCAGGCAACTCCAAGAATATCCTGCAGAGTAAATTCGAGAGATCGTTTGATCAACAGAGTCGCGGTCCATTCCACGAAGCTCTCGCATCACAACTTCGATAAATCACTGTATCAACCGATGAGCAATCTCCAATCGCCTGCTGCAAATGTGCCGTTGGCTCTCACCTCGGCACTTCACTTTCTTCTTTACGAAAAGTTGTTCTAACGGACGCTGCTACATACAACGTTAAGATAGCTGTCCATTTGAGGATACAGTGATTCGAGGATACCGCTTATTCGAGTCACCGGTTAATCGAAGTAGCCGTTTATTTGAGGCCAAGAAGCTCAAAGAACGGAACTTAATCGAATAAAGAATCCTAGTTTGCTTCGCTTACTTGGGACTTGGGATAATAACGTGCCGCTTATTTGGGACAGATGACTGCAGTACTCCATGAGAATGAGAAGATAGCAAGTGGAACAGCCCAGGGAGAAGAGATCTCCTGCACTTGCTCACTCCTTGCCACACGTTGCTGTATGATCTTGTTTGTAACGTGACGCTTCCGGTCAAAATACGTGTTCGTCTGCATGACTGTATCGGGTTTATTAGAAACGACAAATAAGCAATCAGACCCGCGTTCCTTTGTCTTGTCATCTGTTCGTAAAGTGCTAGTATATGAGATTATCCTCGAGCCAATGTGGACACACGGAATACAACTATGGATACAACAACTTCAGGAAAACAGTTCCGAACGTTGAAATGGTACAAAGATCGCAGTCGGAGACCTTAAAAATTATAACGCCCCATGGTACGTAAACAACGAGGATATACACGGTGATCCTGCAATGGCCTCGATCAGACAGGAGATAACTAAATACAGCGAACGTCACGCTAAGCAGCATCCAAACGCAAAAACTAACTGGCAGCAGAGCTAACGTGCCCCAGAAACCGCGTGTTCAGATTAAAAAGACACCATCCGCTAGACGTATCAAACAGATTTCTTTGAACAAAATTCAATAAAATTCAACTTCTTACACGCTATATGAAATAACCACAGCGAATTTGCTTATAATTGCTGAGAGGAATTGATTGTAAATACTTTAAGCTACAATTTGAAAAAACGTCTTTTCGTAGACGCACCGCTTATGTTGCTCGTTTCTCGTTCGTCCTCGCTCGCTGTAACTCCGTCAACCCAGAACAGTCTTCGACTACCGTTTTGTTCGTTTTATATCAATCGACATTAGCCTGGCCGCCAACTCTGTAAGATTAGTTTTCGAGTGAAAGGTTGAAAACATTGGTGCGGGGAAACAGAAATTCAGCTTGCAATAAGAAGTTCACAAGTGAAATATCGTTTGCAGCGTAAACGACCCGACCTGTCTACAGAGGATTGGATATAAGATAAATTCGAGCATTTCCAAACATTTTCATTACTTACCACATGTTGTAAGGTAACCGACAGACCTTCGATACAGCGATAAAAGTGAATGGAAAATTGGTCAGCCATAAACTAGCAGATGCAATATCCCAATGGATAGAGCTGCGACATGGAACGATATCGAATCAGACCCTCCGGTACATGGGCGAACCATCGAATGGCAGAGAAGGAGAGAACCACGAGGACATCGTCGTTTACGAACAGAGTTACGTTACGATACACCATGAAACCTCGGCGTATGTACCGACTATACATCTACCGACACTTCAATGCAAGTCTCGTTCCACTGAGAGACATCACAATCATACGGGTTAATCAATAGCGACGAATTATTACGGACGGAGCAGGGGATTTGATTTCCCGGCGGTGGTTCGCTTGAGACGCGTGTATAAGCGGAAACAGATAACGCGCAAGTCTGGCGGAAAGTAGAAAAAGATGTTAGTCGAGATGAGTACGACAAGAAAGAGAAATATTTCAATTAGGAAGATTCACAACGAAATATTTTGTATAGAGCGACGGATGAAAGAAATTTATAAAATCAGACATATAAAGGGACGTGATAATTTTGCAAAATGTAGTTACATCTGATAAGAGCAATGAATAAATATAACGTATATCGCGAAAGATATTGTTGCCACGTTGCTGTAAGCAATACGATGAATGATTTGTAGTACGAAAGTTACTAATATTCATAGCGTATCAGTTTTAAGCTTCTTTTTAACACTTTGACTGCCACGCCGATATCACATGTTTCGCTCAGAACGCCACGGGAATATTTTTATTATTCAAAGCATATAATGGCAAAATAATAATACATCGACGATGTAAGACAACATTCTTCCCCAATGGACCGTTTATCTTGTTGGTGGTCACGGGTGACCACCGTGGCGCCTTGCTAACCGTTGATAACGACATATTATAACGAGGCTTCGTTTATTTCAACGAACCATTCGCACTCGTTATTTCGTCGTAAGCAAAACGTGCAGAATATATCGTTGAAACGAGTAGAAGATATTAGTAAACGGTATTTGCTCATTCTATATATAATAGTAAGGTATGTTCACACTTCTAACTTCAATTATACGATTATAAAGCGGCATTTACGATTATTTTCTGAGCTGTGTTTATAATAATATTCGTAAATTGTCCCTCAAAGATATGCGTGCGAACGCAAGATTTGTTCTCATTTTTTTTTATTGATGCTCTAATAAAAATGTTTAATCGCACAATGGGGCACTTTTTATTTCATAGCGTCTTCTATTTATCGGTTATATTCAAAATGCCCTAACTGTCAATTTTCATACAATTTTTACAATTGTAAAAAGTTCAAGCCCTCCAGTCACCAATGACCACGGTGGCGTCACAGGAGGAACCGTGGCCGGTCTATGTGACCATCGTGGCAGTCAAAGTGTTAACCATCACTGTATGTACATTTATAGCAGAGACGATGGGATTTGAGATTTTTAGATTCGCGAAATAGGAATTCGTAGGCACTCAAAACAGTCGATATGCTGAATTTTTTCTTCCTCTTGAGGGGATTTTCATCTATTTCGACGGGAACTAAAATCATAACTAGGTTTGCTTGAAATTTGGAGACGCAAAAATTAGCAGAATGCCCAGAACACGCGAAAATCTATGAAATATGCAAACTGCAAATAGTATTTGTTAGGATACTTAGTACGTAAAATAAATTTCTGTCTAGATTTCAGTTTTTTTTTAAATTACATTGACACAGAAGTGCGAATTCGTCTGAATATCCGCACTCTAATTGCAACAATCTTCTTTCAGAATATCAAATTAGTCTTCCCCGATATAAATAATTGTAACGAGCGGTGAAATCACACCAATTAAAATGAATCTAATAAGTGCAAACGCAGACTCAATTGGCATACGATTAATTGAATAAAATCTACACAAATTCTTATTTACCTGAATGTCGAGAAATTCGAATCACAAAAAAGAGGAAGAAAAATGTAGACTGTTGAAAAATTCCAATTATCCCATCCATAATTTATAACATTACGTGGAACGTTTTTATTCTTCAAACAGGTTGGTCGTTTTTGATTCGATGCAAAATCGCTGATATCTTGACCTACAGTTTAGAAACAAAATTTGCTATGCTGATTACATTGGCATGCCCTGTAGGTTTGACATCGATTGCGAACCCGCAATTGCGAGATAGCGCGATCGGGGTGACTAATAAATGCAACCCAATTAACGCTCGACGCTTTCACAAACCTGACGAACCATAGCCCGCGGGTATTCAATTTTCAGTTAACGATTTATTATCCAATTATGTTAAAGCTTACGAATATACATGCGCACACATATATGCGATAATATAATTTATAAATGTTAAGAGAAGAATCACCTGCTGATACGAACATGGTAATACTGTAAGTAAAAACGTAAAAATAACTGCAAGGTTTATAAGAAAAATATCACATGTTTATGTTTTTCCACGAGGGTGAAAGAATTAAAAAATACTTTTGTATCTTTAATTTTTTTTTTTTAATATTGCAAATGCACCTAATATCGCCTACCAGATTTTCAAGCAAAGACAAGGAGACGTTATTTGTATTCCATGTGCATAAAACACGTTCCTTTACACATGTTTCACTACAATCCCAATTCTGCCAATGCTTCTTTTCAAAATATTACGGGTGGCGACATTCGAAGCAATTATCCTGCGCGTCGACTTCTTAAAACGAAGTATTCATTACGTTATATGATCCTTAGGGTCCGTAATTAATTCCAAGGATAGGAACGTATAAATCTCTAAGGATTATCCTTATATAAAGTATATTTAATTGAATCGTGAAATTCTAAATTTTGTTAGCCCACTAAAAGTCCAAGTCTCTTTCTTATCAAACGGGCGATACGCCTGAGCCACAGTGTATAAAGTCATCCACTTGGAAAGTACCATCCTATGAACCGTTTTGACGAAGACAAATATTCCGTGATTTTGAGAAAACCCGTTGATTTTCAGTCGACAACGACACGTTGCGAGTCTAGCCTCTAACTATTAGGATACATCGTTACCCAAAGAGTGGGAATCCTCGACAATATTTATTTTTGTTACGAGTTGCTCGATTCGCGTAACGATCTTTTCTTCTAAAAATATAATAGCGCGTTGTTGAAAGAAACGTTTGCTCAATTTAGCAAATAACACGCAGCCTCTTGTAACGTGGAATATTTTATACAATAGGAATAAAGCGAGGTCCCTTTGTCTCTAAATATCGAAGAAAGTCCAATTTCTATTTGAAAGTCCAATATCTCGACTCGGCCGAACAATTATCGCTTTCTCGCTCGTAAACTGCGTTTTATTCTAGAATTGGCCTATTCTCGGACAATCAACAAATATACAGATCGAAAAATTTCATAGGCACATAAAAAGATTCCGTAGATAATACACGTATAAATAAACGCGCATACTCAGCAGGAATAATACGCGAAAACGAAATGATCATGCTGGGAGAGAAACGAGCATGGAAATGTTTATTATCGCGTATAGTCGCTACTATAATCCCGAGTGAACGAAAAGTAGGTAAAATAGCTGATGATGCATCGGTATCTGCATGCTTAACTGCTGAACTATATTACATAAGTAGACGCAAAGCTTACGTTTTTAGTTAGCTTTACAAACCAGTGGTAATATCAAAGTGAATCTTTACTGCATCTGCGTATATAAATGTTTATGTAAATATACTGGCAACCTACTCATTTCAGAATTTCCAGTTAATCATTGCGCGTTAACGTTACCGCATTTTTGGTCGCGTATTTCATACATTTTCGGCCGGATCGTTTATGATGGATCGCGGTATCCGCCTCTGGAAGGCAGGCAGAGAGAGAAAATTTGCGTTCGGAAGTGAAAGAAAAAAAAGGTTTTCGAATTAGAAACACCGACGGTATATTTCGTCGGAACTTGGCGTTATTTTTCACGCATTATCTGCTAACCTGCATTTTTTATTCGTATATTTCAGTTTGGCTTGTTATTTAAACTTGCGTGAACGAGTTCCAAAATTCGTGTACTACATTTCTAGTTTCAGTCGCGCTAGTTTCCAGAGCGTAATATTAGTTTCTACAACTTGCTGATCAAATTTTAGCAATGCCTTCAGGGAAATCATAACTTTTCTACATTTTTGCGCATCTATCATTACATAATTGCTAGCAAGAATATTTAGTGAAGAATGAATAAATATTCATAACTGTTACGACCGTTCGCGGAGAGACGCGATCGCGAGCAAACGCGTCAGCGAGAGGCGTAAATTCTCGCTGCGATTTTGATAGTCGCAGCGAATCAGTCGTTCCACCAGTCTCGATTAGGATAACACTGATAATTCAAATGATTATACCACTGAATTAACAGGGTTAATATAAGCTTCTATGTTTAACAATATTTAAGATCATAATTAACACGTTGCAAATGACTTAACGACGATACAACTAGTTTATTATTATAATTCGACTCGACTTTGCAGTATTTCTCGACGTATTCGTTTCACTAAGCGACCTTCATTTTATTTCTCTGAAGCTCTCGATGCATTCGGTTTGACTCCTCGTGTGATACTGATTGCCCTTCGATCTTTTCCTTTGTCTTCTCTTGGAGACGACCCCCACCACGCTCGGGTCTCGCGACTGTTCGCGCTTATGATCGCGTATGCTACCTTTTTTGCATAGGTAAAATAACGAACCGAAGGTGAATCGATGTTTTCTGGAACTCGTTGCTTGACGACAACTATGCGTTTATCGCTACTTTATGTATATCCTCTGGTCATGTAGGACGATCTGTCTGCGACACTGTAGTACCAAGGGAGACGGATAGGAACACGGCATATAGTAAGCCTCGGGGCGTAACCATAACAATGGACGTTTTCAACATCTACCAAAGTGCGTTTCAAATTTTGTCATCGAAGCAAATTAATTTTAACGCGTACGTATACTTATAAAATCGTACATGTAAATATTAAGACGGTGATTCGTCATAGACGAAAGTATCTAATTATCTATCATAAGAGCTAATTTCTATTTTATAGATTTTATTCGAAAAAGAAAGTGGTATAAGGGAAGCAGCGATGATTTGTCCTAGAACAGGGACCAGTAAAATCATTAACACATTCCTTTCCGCGTCTCGTTTGAGGGATTTAATATTCAAGCTACGTGTTCCGCTAATGACGCACGTTGATGCATTCGTTAGATCTTCAAGTGCATATTTCAAGTGTATTAAGTTTAAGATGGAACAACTACTGAAAATTCGCCGCAAGTTTTAACAAATTTTGTCGTTATGTTTACCGAGAAAATAGCTTGCTACGCTTTATACAGACTTCTTTATTCCTGTATTCGTATCAGCGAAAAAGCTAACGTTCCAAGAAACGATTTATACGGAATTGGCAACTACCGCATTACCATCTAATGATAAAATCAGCAATCACTTAGTTGCCAAACTAATAGAATGATCTTTTTTCGGGTTTAGACTTTATGCACGTTCATCGCACAACTGTTACAGATCGCTAATTTAGCGAGCAAGAAACCTTGAGATTCTTAATTGGATAACGCGGAGATTATTTTCCTACGCGCGATGAACATAACAATACAAAAATATGTTCACCTTGCGTAACATTGTGTACACTTTGATATCTTTGATATACAATCGATATTTTGCTGTGAATTTATGCATGAAAAGGAGAGGAACGAAGATTGTGAAGCAGCTAAATCGAGTATGAAAATAACGTAAACAAACATCGGTGAAAAAGTATGGAAAGAACGAGCTATTAACCTTTAACTGGAGCTTTTAGGTAAAGAACTTAATTCACTGTATCTAAATGACATAATAACTTAAGTGGAAGGCATTTGACATTGTAGGAATTGTTCGAATTTAATCTACTGTTACGTACAGCGAGTCTCTATTATTTACGATCTTGCGCAGATAAAGATTTAGTAATTGTATGATAATTACAATAATTGTATGTTTCCTTTCGATATCGAATAATCGTCGCTCGAAGCAAGAACTTTCATAAATAATTAAAAATGTGACAAGTAAATGTCGCCGAGTGCGATACAATTTTAAACGAATATGCAAAGTAATACGAAAGTATTTATTAAATTACGATGAATGTAAAATTAATGTTTTTGAAATTAAAATAGGAGTTCAAAGCTTTAGGGACTTATGGCATTTACTAAGGGAGGAATAAAGAATGTTCAATTAGCATAAAATCCATTTTCTCATTAATTTTTTTCAACAATCTCTTACCGTCCTCGCTATCAACAAAATATCGTCGAAATAATTTATTTCCTCTTTCAACAAAGGTTGTACGTCTTCCTTTTTCGTACTCGCACGAATAAATTATGAATCAACAGCTTAAAATATTTCTACGCTCTTCCATATATTCTAATATCTCATTGTTGTAAATCAATTGCGATACTAAATCAAACTGATTAAGTATCCATAAAAGGTGGCAAAAATTACATTTTACATGAAAAATATTGACTTTGGAATCTAGGGCGATTAATTAATTTTTTATACCTCTTAGCGATTGCTACAGGTAATTGAGCTGTCAGACCCTCTATTCCAAAAATTGAATTCCTATTTTTATGAAACTCGTTGCGTAACTTAATGTCACTTCGATAATACGAATATTATCGAACAGCAGAATATTCGATACTATGAGAAAGGTTATGGGAATTATTCTTCTTCGACAAAGTTTTCTTTAAAAAAAAAAATACGCATTTGAAAGTCGATGGTTACGATTTGGCAAGCCAGTTGCGTAAATCGTATCTTTCGTGTCATGAAATAACACGCAAGAAGTAATTGTTCTTGGATATTTGATATTTAGGGATCTGTCTTGGAAAATTCAACGTAAATAAAGCAAAAGTAAATAAAGAAAAGGAAAGAACGGTTGATCTATCTTTATTATTCTACACCTTCCCTATCCTTTGCTTCTTTGTGTACGTATAACGAAGAAAAGTGCAACAACTATCTCGTGTTACCTTTGCGCTTGCTTCGTTTGCAAAAGGAAGACGAATAATTATTATTTACAGAATAAAAAGACAAGACGACATCTCTTTCTATTTCGTACATTCTCCTGCTTTCTCTCCAAACATCTGTAAACTGGTCGTGAGTTTCACATAATTGAACTTTCATTCCATAAATAATAATTATATATTATATCGCAATTATAAAAGCAGAAATACAAAAGGCTGCATCGAACACAGTTGCTTTTCGCCGGATATGCAAAAGTCAAAATCTCAAACTAACGGCTTAATCAATTGGTCAGGTTACCGGACAGATTATCTGTTGAACGACAAACATTCTATTTCTCTCTGTGCCTCGATCGAGGGACGAGTAGAGTGGCTCAGTGTACGAAAAAAAAGAACAGAATTTAGATTAGTTTTTTTTTTTTTTTTTTTAACCAAATACATACACCGATTCGACGTTAAATGGTTTGCGAACGTGTATTCGATTACGAGGATGATTTATTCCGTTGCACGAAGTCATAGCATGTATAAACGAGGATGTTGGCGCGTTCGAGTTAACGAAATAACCAGTTCCAGTAACCGAATGTGAATCAGAACGTTCATGACTGTCCATTAATGCAATTCGTTCTCCTTTCAAATAGCGGATAATGTGCCTAAACTATCGTTAATTAATAAACAGTTGGCCATGGAAAATTACTTCGTTATTATCCCATACTCGCAGCAGAGATCGACGCAAATATCGTCACCGATGATGTTTGTTTATCGCTAAACTCAAATGCAAAACTTGTAACATGGAATTTAAAGTTTGAAGAGATAGGGCGATGTTTACGATGCAATAAGAGACACAAGTTTCTTATTCGTAAATTTTACGAAAAATCATTTAAACGCGTAAAAATGTATGAAATTTCAATAAAAAATTGCGAATTAGTCGTTTTCATCAGTCTGGTAGTTTTAGTGTTTTAACAAAGTTTTAACAAAGGAAAAAATATACGGGTCGAACCTTACGCGTGTCTACTTTCTGAAAAAGCAAGCCAGTGTGTAACAGACGCGACTAAATAAAGTCAATGGAACACATCGTCACATTTCGCTAAGAATATTAATGGGAAGAAAGTTGTACCAAATCGACGATAATCCTAAAATACAACCGAGGTGATACGAACTGCAAATTTATGCTGAAATGTATCGAGCTTCTTCAAGTTCTGTTGGTTAAAATTTGTCGCTAAATTTGACCTAATATCTACGTTTCTTTTATTAATAGGAACCTCAATGAAAGCGTAACTGCATTTTATAGCGTAAGTGCGTAAACGTGCAGAAGCTATTTATCTTTTGAAATTGCTCAAACATTGCACTTAATCTAATCCAATATCTATCTCTTAAAAATGATTAAAACTCTTTATTTAATTTAACCCAGTGGCTATCTCTTGAAGTTGTTAATATTTTTCGTTTAATCTAATCTGATGTTTATCTCGTGAAATTGTTAACATTTTTCATTTAATCTAATATAACATAGTGCTACGTCAAATATATAAAGAAAGAAAAAGAACAGAGTCAATGGAACGCATGCAATATACATATAGCGAACCTCTTACTGTTCTTACATATAGGCTACTACACATACGGGGTCGCGTAACGGAGTTATGGGGTCGTGAAAATTTTCGCAATCGCCACACACCAGCGAAATAAAGAATGCTAATCGTCTATCATTAAAGGATCATAAAAAATTCACCGAGTTGTTAATCGACATACGTACGAAACACCAGCTTTTTGAAGAATCGTTTACACGAGTTTTTTCTTGGAATCAGCACACAATTTCCAGCAATAATATATCTAAAATGGTCTTTCAACACGCTTATGGCATTTCATACCACGTATCTATTGTAAATCAACGTTCTCGTCATTGACGATTGTAAAATCAAATTATCGAGTAACTTTGAAAAACGTTGGAGATACACTGTTGCGTCAAATATCTGTCAAGATTTAATTTTTAATGGAAAAATAAACTGGTAATTAAAAATAAGATTATAAATATAACAAAGAATCGTTTCAAATTCAACTTCTTTCACTTATCACTGGTTAAGGTTTCCTTTGTATTTTTATTTCATGTACCTGTTTATGTACATAACTAGAGTCACGTACAATTGTCTTCGGGAAAATGGCTTAGCGAGTAGATAAAGTTAAAGAAACGCGCTGTACGATTATCGATCGAAATAGGATACACACCTGGGCGACGAGTCCTCCAAGGCAAGAAATGACAGGCTCTAAGGATACAGACCCATTAACACCGAGACACGAGCACGCGGGGTCGTTAAACTGCTCGGTAGCTATTGCACGCTCATCTGCTCGTGATTACGGAATCCTCGAACCAGAAGAAACGAGCGTGGTAGCGTTTCTCGAAGCTAAGCGCTAGTGACTTACCTGCAACAAGAAAAAGAGGAAGTTAGATCGAGCGCGTTGAAATTATGTATCTCGCGAGTAACGGGCGATTCACAATAGCGATCACGTCAAGTCAGGCATCGGCGAAAATCGCTTACACGTAATTCAACGAGAGCATCGAGAGACGACTCGCGTTAGCGATCACGGTACGGTCAGATCACGACGAGTCAGGCACCGGTGAAAATTGCTTACACGTAATCGATTGAGAGCATTCAGCGACGATTAACACCAGCGATCGTCACGTTAAGTCAGGCACAGGTGAGAATCACTTACACCTGGTCCAATGAGAGCATTCAGCCACGATTCACATTGACGAGCACAGTACAATTAGATTAAGTTTCGTCAGACATCGGTGAAAATTGCTTAAACGTAATCCAATGGCATTCGGCAACGATTAACACCAGCGATGATAGCGTCAAGTCAGGCACAGGTGAAAATCACTTACACCTGGTCCAATGAGAGAATTCAGCCACGATTCACATTGGCGAGCACAGTACAATTAGATTAAGTTTAGTCAGACATCGGTGAAAATTGCTTAAACTTAATCCAATGGCATTCGGCAACGATTAACACCAGCGANTGATAGCGTCAAGTCAGGCATAGGTGAAAATCGCTTATGCGTGGTCCAACGAGAGCATTCAGGCTGGATTCACATTGGCGATTATATAATCGAACGAGACCATTCAGAGACGATTAATACTAACGATCATCGTGTCAAGTCAGGCAGGTGCAATGTGAGCATTCACGGTAAGCGGATCAGTCGAGTCAAATGAAAATCTCTGGACCGGCGGCTGACTTGACGTGATCTGAGATGATCGCTAGTCTGAATTCAGCTTCGCAATAAGCAGTTCGATCGAGTCGAGTGAAAATTTGTTAACAGTGCTTTTACACGCGTCTATATTTTCCTTGTCTTTTATACGATAAGTTTTACAAACATTAAAGTTGAAATATCTTTGTAAACTAAGCATTTTTCGAGCCAAGTAGCTTAATACATTTTTTGCAAGGAATTAAAAAATGCGTCGAGTGGCGTATAAAAAATGTGCAGTTTAATATTTAGCATTACGCTGGCATTGAAATCTCTTTACGTTCGAATGTAAAAGAATCAAATCTTATTAAGTTCCCCCTATGAACTTTAGATGGAACATTCCTTCGTATTTCTGATACAGAAATAGTCACCAGCGTACATTTCAAACATACTGTATGCGTTTAATATGAATTAGCGTGAAATACTTTAGGTTGTTCGAAAAGTGTCTTTCTTTTACAGACACGTCTTTTACAACGACGCATCTTTATACAAACATGAAACCTAATCTGTCGAACGTTGTGATCTTTATTTTGATAGAACAAAATGGATCATACGAAGTTCGATAAAATAATATAAAACGAGAAATGTTGAGCATCCATTATTTTCTTACAAAACGAAAGAAACTTTTCGGACAAACTAATACAAAACACGATTCAAATGTACACGTCGATCCGAATGCGCGCCATACGCAGCGAACGTGTTAACACTAGAACTAACACACCAGTCAAATTGACTGGTTTTACAATTTTATTTTAAAATTCCTACTTCGTGTTATATTTTTTTCCGCAATGATGTAATGACTTTCGCAACGATAACTAAAAGAATAGTATAATGAATTTTATTTTGTTTTTTATGTATTCAAACTGGAAATAATTTTGTGTCAAGGCTACTTATACCAATACCAGTCAAAATGATAAATAATACTTGTGAAAGTGTAAAAGGCTGCTGCAATCTGTTTATCGAACTCCAATTAACCAGTTTCCTCGTTTTCTACAACTTGCCACACGTTTTCAAAATTTTTACCGCGTATCATTCGATATGACGATATCAGTTATCAGGAAAATTCCGGATCGATCGCTAGATCGCTAGATGCTAACGCTAGAAATACCACAGCAGTCAAAACGACTGGTTCTACAATTTTATAAATTTGTCAAGCCTCGTTTAGGGATGATGGCCCCAGATGGATTAATAATACCAAAAACGTACTACATAACATGGAATTGCTTCTGTAAGAAAGTAATAAATCGATAAATATAAAAATATTCCATTATTAGGTATTTTTTAAAGACCAGTCATTTTCACTGGTTTTGGTAGGAATAGCTTCGTGTTAACTATCGGTAGTTCTAGTGTTAAATATTGTGAAAACGCGGATTTTGCACCGGGGGAATAATTAGGGTAAATAATTAGGACAGGCGATTAAATTTTTTAAGTCGCCATTGTTACGTTTCGTCGTATAATTACGTGGAAATTATTCGAGGTTCGTGCACACGTTCCCGTAGAAAGTTCAAACTTTACAGAAGCGGATTCGTCGTCGGTTACGTAAATCTCAAAGCCACGAATAGGATATATATCGAGGAAGAAAAGAATGGAAAACCGGTTGGTAAATGTAGTTCTGTTTTATTCGCTTCTTATGGGTTGTTAATCGCACCTACAGCAATTTCCACCATACATGTTTGCAGGCTAATAGTCTCTCGCGACGTTGTATAATAGTCGAAACTTGTTATATAAGAGTTCGCTCTCAAGGGAAGTAGCATAAATTTGTGTAACGGATACGCGAAAGAAGCGAACAAGCAATGCGTTTCTAAGTGGTTGTAATTACAAACTTTTTGTTAAACTTCTTCCTTTTTTCAAACTTCGCGCAGATGCAAATTTTGAAAACTTTCTTTGCACACACTTCGCTACGGCGAACCGTAACTTGCGCTACGAGTAGGATAAAGGAGACTCCATGGCTCATAGCAACGTGAAAATCAAAAACGTGATTACGTTGAAAGTTTCGTCTTCGGGAAGGACACATCAAAAATTCCATTAAACGCGCATACATTTATTTATTTATCGAGATAACTTGTAAAACTTAACATTATACAAGTTACGTTGCAAGTCGAAGTACGAATCGCACATTATTTTCTTGGATCGTTGAGCTACAACTTTCCCAGGCTAAATAAACTAAAACAGAAGATCTTGAAAGAAAACTAGAAGAGAAGCCTAGTTGCAGCAGTTGTTTAATTCATTTAGTTTAATGTTTTGCTCCTTACAAGCAGAACATTACCAGCGGACTGTTACTGTAACTTCTTCTTTTAAAATATCAAACTTATCTATTAATTCATTGACTTGATGATATCACTATGATTGACACATGATTCATAACACTTGATGATAAACACGTCTTTGTTATGAAATATTTTTTAAAATATTTGGTCAGTGATACGGCCACGTATACAATAATCAACAATATCTCAGCTAAAGTAATAAATTAAATTGAAAATTAAAATAGATCATTTGTTAGGCATTTTCATTCTGTTCATTCCTAAACTTTAAGAATGGATTAATAGAGAATGAATCTTGACACATCGTATTCCATGCAAAATCGTCCATAGCAGCGCTTTTTAATCATCTATTTACCATAGACTTGTTCAAACAATTTTCTTCCGTCACGGACCCTCATGACTTAACTAAAAATTTAAACATAACAAATATGTATATTTAAAACATCCATCAACTGCTCATTCACGATCTTTTTGGAGATAAGAGATTCATTGTAGATAAACAAATACGCATACTAAATATGTTCAATTCGAACGATACGGTAATAACTTGCGTGTGCGAGCACTTTCATTTTATTCATAGTGAAATCGTAACGCCATTCACCAGTGAGGTTCGCGAGTATTCGACAATTTTTCAGCTCTTTCTCACGTCGTTTTCCATTCTCTTATTTTGAGCCCATTGTAGCACAATTTACGATGCGAGATGTACTCGCTAAAGTACGAACTTGTAACTTAAGCTTAGCTCAAGTGTTTCGACCGTTCGCGGAGAGACGCGATCGCGAGATAGCACGTCAACGAGACTTGCAAATTCCCGTTACGATTAAATATCGTTTCCGATCGATCCTCTTATTTCCGTTAGGATGATAGGGGGTGGTTCGATTGAGTACACACTGAATTAACAGGTATAAATTAGTTCGTTCAAACAACCCGTTGACTAGAGAGACAAAGTATAATTAAGTTTCGATTGATAGACAAAGTTATTGTGTAGAGTACGCGATGTAAGCTTAGATGGTGACGATGGTGAGTGTTAAAATGAATTGACAGGTGAGTTTGATACTTTACAGGGTAAAAAAGAAGTTACAGTGAGAGTCCGCTGGTAATATTCTGCTTGTAACGAGCAAACAATTAAACTAAATTAAACTATCATCCTATTTTCTACGTATTAATTTTGCTTATGTCGAAGTTTCTATTTAGCGTAAAGTGTGTAGCCAGAAGCCAGCGCAAAGGTGCGAGGTAAACGGAAATAAAGGATATAATCGTACATTAGGTCGTCCGAAAAGTTTCTTTCGCTTTATAAGAAAATAATGGATGCACAACATTTTTTTGTTTTATATTATTATTATTTATATTATTATGATGGATGAGGGGCCTGGGGGGTGTCGTGTGAATTGTAGACGAGCGGTTGCAAAACTGAGCATGTATGTAGCGAGGCTAGGACAAGAGACAAGGGGTTGCTAGGGGATAAAGAACGAATTAATAACAGTACGAGTTGAGATGTCGAAGAGTGCGGATTGCGTTGATGAGAGTCGAGTCGTTGATTAATTACTTAGTTGCGCTGATTATTATGCGTTCGCTGCGATTAGTGCATCTCTAACGAACATTATTCTCTGTTCAATCTACTTATCATTAATAAACTAACTATAGTAGTCACGATACTACATTATTTTATCGGATTACGTACGATCCATTTTGTTCTACCAAAATAAAGATCACAACGTTCGACAGATTAGGTTTCATGTTTGTGTAAAGATGCGTCGTTGTAAAACACGTGTCTGCAAAAGAAACACACTTTTCGGACAACCTAATACATACGATAGCAATTTCAAGTTTAGCCATCGCCACTGTGTTGCGTACAGTGGAAGTTTCTAACGGCGTTTATAAAGTGGCGGTAATCGAAGAATTCGACGTTTCGTGCAGGTTACGGGAGTAAAACGAATCAATTAAAACGATAGGAAGTTGGAAAGGAAGAGGAGTTTAATCAAGTTGTCGAGGCAGGCGCAGGATGAAGTAGAGACGATAGATCTGGTCTCGACAACGCTCACACGTGCCATCAGGAAGGAAATTCGTTGTTCTCGGCGAGAGCCGTTCGCGCGGAAAATCGCAGCGGAGAAACCGGAGAGATAGCGAAGAGAGAGTGGAAGAGAGAGGGAGGGACAGAGGGATGGGATCGAAGGGGTGAAGTTGAGAGTGCGCTCGGGACCTTACGGTGCGTTCGTAGATCGCGGTAGCGCGATACGGGCTATTAAGTGTATGCAAAGCAGAGTTAATTTCATTGAACTTTCCGGTGGCTCGGGCGCACAAAGTTTTCCCTCGCAGCCATGAAATGCGGGGGTTTAAACGGCCATCAGGAGAATACATAATGAGGATGAGAAAACTATACTCGGCACAGTGACTACGGAGTGAAATACCTGACGGTGCGGCGTCGCCGTGCTTAACTTGTTGGATACAGGTCTGACGCCTCCAGTTGACGCAACTTACTGTATTACGTTGTATTACAGGGACGTGTTGGCGCGAATGACAGGCTTCCGTGTCACTCTTTCATCTCACGCTACGGTCCTCGCGCACAAAATAATCTTTAACCGTAAGAATTTGCTAATTAAGCGGCCGACCTACTGCTGCACGGTGAAAGTGCTTATTTGGCTGTATTTTCTTTCTCTCTCTCTCTCTCTCTCTCTCTCTCTCTCTCTCTGTTTTATACAGAGCGTTCATGGTTGACAATAAATTTATTCTTCGCTTATCGCAACGCAGACAGTCTCGGAAAATTGGTTACTCGAAGAAAACAGTTTCGAGCAAGGTTTCTCGTAAAAGTGTTTGTTTCGCGCAGAAATATGTTTAACCCATTAAGATCCGAGTGAGGGTTTATCACGAGACTGCGAATGTTGGTGTATTTGGGGAAAATTTACGGTCGTACACATCGACAGAATCCACACAAAGAGCAAAAATATTTCATACAGCTACGGAGCGCTCTTTATGGTATATATATACACGGTATATGGTTATTACAATTGTAGATAATGTTATCAATGGGCTATTGTTATCGTAATCAGTGGTGATAATTACATTTGGGAACAAACGATAAGAAATAAGAATTCGATCGAAACGAAAAGCGTTACGACTATGAGAATCACATTCGAAAACTAATAATTTCAAACAAACGACAGCCAACACTGGATAAGGTTTTCAAATAAATTTTATGTTGTTTTCAAAAATAATTTAAATGTATGTAAATGTATATGGAAGAGCAAGAAAGGTTGACAGCAGACCAAATTATAGAAGAAAGAAGGAAGAGAGAAACAAAAGGATAAGGGAATCCAAATATAACAAGCATTACAGAAAAATGACCAAAGAAGAGCTACCGAAGTACTTGGAAGGGAGGACGAAGTGGAAGGACAGGAAAATTCCAGCTAGATTCAGATGTGGAAACGAGACAAAAGCGAGGGAGAAGAAAGATGCAGACTATGTAAAAGGAAAGAAGAAGACCTGAGACACGTAACAGAAGAATGTGAAATAACGGGAGGACCAAAGGACATAGAGAAGACACTGAATGAGACTGGAGAAGGACTAACAGAATTAAAAGCAATGACAGAGAAGAGAAGAGCAATACAAGACGGGGAGGAAAGACAAGAAGGAAGCACAGCAAGGAGGCAAAAGACCAAAAGTGGGAATAGCGTGTAGTCATAAGTTGCAATAGTTTTAGTCATTAGTGTTTTAGCTGTTAGAGATAAATTTAAGGGAGTGCAATACAATAGAGTAGATAAGATGGGAGGTAGATATATAAGGAGCAAAATAAGTGTAAGAGATGTAAAACCGAAAGTTCGTCGAAAGCCGAAAGGCACGGACTAAATAATAATAAATAAAAAATAAAAAAGATATAAATGTTTATGAAAAATGTAGCACAAATGTGTAACGTTTTTCCAAGTGTACAGTTTGAGGTAAATATACTGGCGGATAAAATGTCAGATAAAATAGAGGGATGAAACTGATAATGAATATTGTTTGCATTACTGACGAATTAATTGTAATTAATTAGAGCAAACATAATGCCATATGCATAGCAAATTAGTAAACCGATCTTACACATAGAGGACTCACAACGTAAAGAATCATTCAAATAGTTTTACAATTTTATCTTTCTATGCGTAATATACATTATACTTATAATTTCACTGCAGATTTAATTACAGACAAAATTGTTGAGGTTGACTGATAGAAGAACGAGTGGATGAACTTGTAATAGAAAAATATATTGAAATAAGTATAGGTATAAGTATAAGTATAATTATATAAGAACAAGTTCAGGTATAGTGTGTGCTGATCCAGACTCTTACAGTGTTACCATACAATAGAAGAAGACCATGATAGGGAACACGTTCATATATTTATAGCATAGAACATCATCAAAAAGTTAACCTTGTAGCTCTACCTGATGGCTATAGCTACAAGAAACAGCAATAGAAATCTGCTTATAGTTCTTTTGTTTGTGGACCTTGTAACCCAAAACAAAATTTATATTCGAGGGCACAATAATATAGACCTCTTCTTAGAATCTTTTTGTTTACTAAATTCTATTCTCCTCGTAACAGCGGTCTCCAGGTCAAGGATATACAAAAGTAAAGATCTTTTTTTCTTTTATTTGGAAGTAGTTTACAATCAGCTCTCGTTGAGAATTATAAGTAAATTATTCTGGCGTGGTACTATAACGTGAATAATAAATGATTATCGTATGTTTGGTTCTAGTTGAATCTAATATTTAAATCTAAAGGGTAATGTCTTTTTAACCTGCGGATCTGATCCGTCGTGTCAAGTAATTGAGTAACTAATGGGTTTTGGTGGTTGTTAATTCTTATGTTATATCTATTACTGAATTTGGATATTTCTTCTTTAACTGTAGGTATCTTAAGGTCTCGTTGGTAACATACCAAGGTGCATCTATTAAGGATCTTAGAGTTTTTGATTGGAATCGTTGAAAAATTTCTATGTCGGAATTACTCGCTGTTCCCATAGTTGGATCCCATAGGTCCAAACAGGTTTTAATATGGCTTTATATAGCGTTATTTTACTCTGCGCGCTTCAGTTGGAAGGTCTGCCAATGAGCCGGTAGAATTTTTTTAATTTTAATTTAAGTTGCTTGGATTTATCTACGATGTCAGAGTCATGTCCAGATATCTGACTGAATCTTTGTTTGGACAAAAGTAAAGAAGTAATTACTTCAACGAAAATCAACTCGTTTCGTTTAATAAATAGAAATTATAACAATGGTTTGGCATAATCGTTTGTAACAAATTCAGTTCAAAAGATTATCAGCCAGCTATTCTTATAAAAAATTGCAAGTTCCAAAGTGATGATAGCAAGCGGATTTCACTGCATTTGGTGGATGAAACGAATTTCTATCTGGACCGCAATTCTTCAGTTTTGTATATACAGCATATAAAAATGAATATATTCCCGTAGTGTCTCTATATTTATCATTAGGTTACGAACACTTCAGTATGTTTAAATTTCACAAAGTTGTAGAATTTAAGTGGAGGAGATAAAAGTGAAAAAGATACTAAGCGAATCTTCGAAATTCCCTTTCATATTCGCAATATTAAAAACAGAATTCGATCACGCAAACTGATCGAAAACAATAGGAAATAAAACGACGCTTCGTGGGTTAAAGTTAAAACGCTTTGATTATATCCGATTAAACGAAGATTTATACGCTATCAACGTACTATTTCACCTAAGGGGAACGTTCCTTCTTTCTGGAAACTGCTCGTCTTAACTTACGTCCATCGTCGAATTCTTCGACGCTATAAAATGTTCGCAAATAACAGGTTTCGTGGGGAAGGAGAGATAACCAGCGTCGCCAAAAAGCCTTCGATGTAATTGACAGTTTCGTTCGTAGCAATTTACTCGACAGTCCTGACAATGCGGTTTCCACCGATTCATTCGTAGCATTAGAAATTTCTCTAAAAGCTGCGACCACCACGAATAAATTATCCATGGGATTCTCTAACAAAGGATCCCACTACTCCCATAAAACGTCTGCCAGCAGACCGTTTTCATTGAAACAGTATACCTTCCGTGTTTTCCATTCTGTTTTCCTGTACGCGAGCTTTGCTGTTCGTGTTTTTAAAAACACTGAGAACACTGGCTTCGCTAACCCTCAACCTATACAGCCAGAGCCACACATAGGGGCCCTGTACCAACCGTTTATCGGCATTATTCTACCCACTTATGCAAATAAGATCTAACGTAGAGGGGATCGAATAAAAAGAGCCGGCCGCGGAAAAGCGATGGTCTCTTAAAGCCAGTACTTGTATAAACTTCGATCCCGTCACGTCGTAAATCGGAAACTCGCAGACAGTTTAACGCATCGCGCTGCCTTTCCATATCGGGCTTGCACTTTATGGACTGAGAGTTCTAGCACCCTTGCGTGCTTTGTGTTCACTGGCGCAGTGCTTTATCACTCCTTAACATTTATTTAATGTTATGGAAAGACATCGATGGGACGTGCCACGTCGATCTACATACCGGCTCATAAATACACCGTTAAATTGAAACTGTTACTCACTTTCGTTTGTCCGTTGTTTAATCAGAATCCCATCTAGTTCCGTTTCTATTTAATTTATTCACGAATGATGACGTCCTCCTCTCTTGCAAACACCTCCTCCATGCTGATAACTTCAAGATCTTTCATAGTATCGACAATCCATCCTACAACTACATAGACTGAAACACTGGTGTACGATAGATTATCCCTCGACGCAGATAAATGCTGCGAATCACGAGATTTAGTCAAAGGATATGCAACATCCTTTTCCATTACTTTCTAATTTATCGATTTAGTTTAAGATCTTTCATATTGCCCATCCTACGCTCTACCAATCCAGCGAAGCCTACACAGTCTGGAAAATTGATGTACAACGAAAAGATGATCCCTCAATACGGATAAACGTTGTATCGTAAGATTTAGTCAGAGGATATGGCAGCAGATTTTTGATTATTCTCTAGATGATCTAGTTCAAAGTTCTGCCAACTCAATAAAGGATCTAGGCATTATTTTCTTCTCAAATTTAACTTTTCCTGGGCGCTACGAGCGCATTATTTTCTGCTGCTACAGATCATTCAGCCTTATATTTATAGAGCTGCTAAATTTTTTCGCAGCACAATTACTGTAATACCGCTCTACTGTGCCTTAACGGAGGCTAATATCGTAGTATAGGTCGATAGTCTGCGCTCCTTGCTTCAACATCCATATTATTACGCTTGAAAGAGTGCAACATAGATTCTTACATTTAGCTGCGAGACATCGCGATGATCCCTATCATCAGTTAAGACTATCAACTAATTCTGTCTGATCTTGGCCTCGCAACATCGAAGAGCAAAAGCTTCGTGACATCTTATTTGTACGTAAAGTGTTTAACGATCTCATAAGCTGCTGATATTACGCAGACTTAGGGAATTAATGTTCCCGTGACAAATCTGCGGCAACATAAAATTTTCTACGCTCACCGCGCAACACTGAATTTGCTTACCGCACCGGCATAAACCGCATGGCCATTAATATTAATAACGTACTTTCCGCAATTGATACATTCTTTGAATATAAGACTTCTTCTACTATCAAGAAGTCATTATACATCACCCTAATTTTTATTTATAAATATGTATATTAACTTTGTATATTTTAATGGATTATTCCTGCTAGCAAGAAACAATAAACGAACCTTCGAACCGTGCCACTCTGCCAGCAGTAATTTCGCGTGAACGTGACTGCATTGCGACAGAATTATCATTTACGTATGTTACTTTGATGTTGATACCAAGACAATAATCAATACAACAACGCAATAAAATATTGCATGAAAAAAAGCGCAATTACGTTCCAAAAAAATATTGATTGCGTTTGGAAACGAGGAAAACTGGCGAATTAAACGTAAAATAAAGTAGAGGAACGACGTTGATAATAAATATCGTTCGTGTTATTGATAAACTAATAATAATCGATTAGGGCGAATATAATGCAGTATACATAGCAAACCTAAGATCTTACAGGTAGAAAACTCATAACGTAAAGAATCGTTCGAGTAGATTTACAATTTTATTTTTGTATGCTTAATATACGTTATATTTATCACCTGATTACAAATTCGATTCAGGCCAAAACCAACTCGTGTCGTTTCAAGGTACCTTTATCGGCCAATATCTCGTAGCTATTGGGATTTTTATTATACCGCTTTTCTTTTTTTATGAATATAAAACATTCTCAAAGTAATATACCGCTTTCATAGCTTCGGCATCGATTCTTCACTGATCTATGGTAAAAATAATATAAACGTATGACAAAGATGATAGACATGTAACGATTGGATAAAGAAGATCTTGTCCTTGCAATCGACTCTGTGGCTTTTTACAAGACACTCGCCTAGCCGTTCTTATCACGCAGTCGACGTGCTATTATCTGGCAATCGGTAAATCCCGACACTTAATCAAACAACCTCATTCCGTTTCGCGTTCTTGCGTGTCGCTGCACCATCAAGAAAGCGATCGATGTAGATCGTTAAACGTGTTACATGGCTACATCCGGTAAGTGCAGCCGAGATTACGTAAATGGCAAACGGCTTTGAACTTCGGTCTTCGATTAATCAATCCACAGGCAGAAATGCAGAGGGGCAGAAAGATCAAAGACAAAATAATTAGCTGGCGCTAGGTATGATAGAGGTGGAACAGGTAGAAAGCGGATGGGATAGATGAATAGATAGAAAGATGGATAGATAGATAAATAAACATAAGTTAATATACATTTGTTTATTAGGCTAACACAGCGAGGCAGGAAAACCAACGACAAAATAATTTGTAGGAGTAGAAACGAGATTAGAGAGGTAGAGAGGTGGGAATATGTAGGTAAATGAGACTATGTTTACGTATATAACATAATAATATAATATATATATATATGAGGCGTTAGCAGACCAAAATGTAGAGAGTAAGATGCTTATCTTACATAATTTCACTGCTTAGGTTCAAGATGAGCTGAAGTTAAGGTCTATGTTAAGTTCACTTTTGCTTTTAATTCTAATTTAATGAGATTATAATGGTGATAGGTTTTGTGCTGAGGATAGTATATAAGATAAGATAATGTAAGATATTGTAAATGAAGATATAACCGGAAGCTATTCGGATCTAAAAGCCACGGATCATAAATAAATATAATAATAGTATAATTTCATCCATCTTTTCCATTTTTTATTCCACAGAAATGTCCAACTAGACAAATAATTTGATGTATAAATTTCGATAGAGAAATGTACATCAAAAATACCTACATGTATAGGAAGAGATGAGAGACTGCAAGGAGAACGAAGAGGGAAATGGCAGGGGGACGAGAAATGGCCAAAGACACGAACAGAGAGAATATAGAAATGACCAAGTTGACAAATAAGTTGATGTATAAATTTCAATAAAAAAATGTACATTAAAACATATGTTACATGTATAGAAGACGAGAGACAGGAAGAACGAAGAGGGGAAATGGCCAAAGACACGAACAGAGAGAATACAGAAATGACCAAGTTGACATATAAGTTGATGTATAAAATTCAATAGAAAAATGTATATTAAAAATACCTACATGTATAGGAGGAAATGAGAGACTGCAAGGAGAACGAAGAGGGAAATGGCAGGGAGACGAGAAATGGCCAAAGACACGAACAGAGAGAATATAGCAATGACCAAGTTGACAAATAAATCGATGTATAAATGTCAATATAAAAATGTATATTAAAACATATGTTACATGTATAGAAGATGAGAGACAGAAAGGACGAAGAGGGGAAATGGCCAAAGACACGAACAAAGAGAATACAGAAATGACCAAGTTGACAAACAAGTTGATGTATAAATTTCAATAGAAAAATGTATATTAAAACATATGTTACATGTATAGAAGACGAGAGACAGAAAGAACGAAGAGGGGAAATGGCCAAAGACACGAACAGAGAGAATACAGAAATGACCAAGTTCACAAATAAGTTGATGTATAAATTTCAATAGAAAAATGTATATTAAAACATATGTTACATGTATAGAAGACGAGAGACAGAAAGAACGAAGAGGGGAAATGGCCAAAGACACGAACAGAGAGAATACAGAAATGACCAAGTTCACAAATAAGTTGATGTATAAAATTCAATAGAAAAATGTATATTAAAAATACCTACATGTATAGGAGGAAATGAGAGACTGAAAGGAGAACGAAGAGGGAAATGGCAGAGAGACGAGAAATGGCCAAAGACACGAACAGAGAGAATACAGAAATGACCAAGTTGACAAATAAGTTGACGTATAAATGTCAATAGAAAGACGTACATTAAAAGTACCTACATGTATAGGAGGAGATGAAAGACAGGAAGGAGAGCGAAGAGGGAAATGGCAGGAAGACGAGAAATGACCAAAGACACGAACAGAGAGAATATAGAAATGACCAAGTTGACAAATAAATCGATGTATAAATTTCAATATAAAAATGTATATTAAAACATATGTTACATGTATAGAAGACGAGAGACAGAAAGAACGAAGAGGGGAAATGGCCAAAGACACGAACAGAGAGAATACGAAATGACCAAGATGACATATAAGTTGATGTATAAAATTCAATAGAAAAATGTATATTAAAAATACCTACATGTATAGGAGGAGATGAGAGACTGCAAGGAGAACGAAGAGGGAAATGGCAGGGAGACGAGAAATGGCCAAAGACACGAACAGAGAGAATACAGAAATGACCAAGTTGACAAATAAGTTGATGTATAAATTTCAATAGAAAAAGGTATATTAAAACATATGTTACATGTATAGAAGACGAGAGACAGAAAGAACGAAGAGGGGAAATGGCCAAAGACACGAACAGAGAGAATATAGAAATGGCCAAGTTGACAAATAAGTTGATGTATAAATTTCAATAGAAAAATGTATATTAAAACATATGTTACATGTATAGAAGACGAGAGACAGAAAGAACGAAGAGGGGAAATGGCCAAAGACACGAACAGAGAGAATATAGAAATGGCCAAGTTGACAAATAAGTTGATGTATAAATTTCAATAAAAAAATGTACATTAAAACATATGTTACATGTATAGAAGACGAGAGACAGGAAGAACGAAGAGGGGAAATGGCCAAAGACACGAACAGAGAGAATACAGAAATGACCAAGTTGACAAATAAGTTGATGTATAAAATTCAATAGAAAAATGTATATTAAAAATACCTACATGTATAGGAGGAAATGAGAGACTGCAAGGAGAACGAAGAGGGAAATGGCAGGGAAACGAGAAAGGGCCAAAGACACGGACAGAGAGGGAACGAGGCATAGTATGCAAGGGGGATAGGAGATTTGGCATTCTATTCAGATGGTTTCGCGGGCAGACTAGAGCATACCTCGTTGAATAACTCCTTTGAAAATGCCAAACGTAGGTATCGATGGTCGCTACTACGTACTGGCACGTGCCTCGAAATCATCCTGTAAATACCGTCCTTTTGGAAATGCGGCGTCGTGCCAGCATAGGCCTTGTCTGTACGCCGAGTATTCGATGGCATGTACGTGCCTGTAGAGATACATCGTTAATGGATTGCGGAATGAATGCTTTAAATTTCTCTTATTTTTTTCACTCAATCCCTATCCTACCTAACTTTGTCCTGTCTCATCGGTGAGAAGATTGACCATTCAAATTATCAAACATTTTCGATGATACTGGAAAATGATTAAGCTTAGACAGAGAATACCAAGTACATGGTAATTCCAATTAGTAACGTTTCAATTGAGAAGAATTCGTGAATATCGTGGACAGTGGCTGTTAACGTTTCGTGACAGAATTTATTAAGCTACAAAAAGAACGAAAAAGAGAAGATCTTTTTGAGGATCGGTTTACCTTATGTACTGTGGTAATGTGTTGGGGGAAAAATGTGCTGCTTCAAAAATACAAACATGTCTTATGAGTAATAGTAATCGTGGTAATCAGACATCCGATTATATAAGACACGAGCAAATGTTGCTACTTCTATTTTCAGTTCTTACTAAACAGCGTAATATAAAACGCCTGCTTTGGCTCCAAGAAAGATAAGGATTTATTTACTGTTTGTAAGCATTGATAACTTTTTGTACGATAATGATAAGTCCGGTTAAAGTGTCACTTCACTATCACTCCCCTGCGCTTTTAACACTCTACATAATTTCTAAAGCACACACATCTCTAATACACATATAAACAAGCAATTCTATCACGTTAATTTCCATCGATTTGTTTCACATTTTAATCGCAACAATAATTTAGCAGTTGAATAGTTCGTCTTAAAAGGCGTATAAGTCAGACCTGTAGCCAGGTCGTGTTTGAGACGAGTAAATACATATAACGGAACAATCAGTATTACGGACTACCGAATTTAGCCTAACAGTGTCTTGTTAGAGGGTAAATTCCTCAATTCCAAATACATATACATTTAGTACGTATTTAACCCTCGAGTACAGACACCCACCCAGTCTGCGGATTTCAGACTCCAATCTTCAGTATTCAGACCACAGACATATAGTCTCTTAAATTATTATCAATATTTTTAATCTTCCAACTTACCGATTACCACCAATAACAATCGTTGTTCTTAATCTAATATAATTATACCGTTTTGCAATATATATTTGTTTATTAAAGTTCTATAAGATAGACGTTGAGTACCGAGGCCCCTAAATTTTCCAACGGATGGTCGTAATAAAATAAAAACTCAGACTCCTCTCACTGAAGGGTGACTTGTAGTTAAGGGCGAAAGCGCAATATCCGTTTTCTTGCTTCGCAATTCGCTAGCAACTTCCCTTCCGAGTAAAATTATTTCATCCTTTCTTGAAGCATGATAATAAGGCGAAAAACCACCGGAAGCATTGAAACGAGACTTCCCTCTCCCTGTCGTTTTCTTTTTTCCTTGTCTCTCTTTTTATTTTTTTGTCATCCTACGGAACGATATCGTAATCCTGGTAAATTTCATCTTCTGGTAAATGCGTTTTCCGCTAGTGGGATTGTTTTTTTTTTTTTTCTAATCTTTGATATTTAACAGTTAGGATAGTCCTTACGAGATTGGATCTTATGGACGTCGGTTGCAACACCAGCTTCCTATGCTATCAGCGGAAAGAATATTGTTTCGTAAGTACAGATATCGCATCCGCTACGGCATATTATTTCCGCTAATTTCGCATAATTTGCGTTTTCGTTTCTCTTTTTCCATCCAATTGTCCATCACAATCGAATCTCTTTGAATGGTTTCTAAAATTTCTCTACGAGAGAGGCCGTTTCCTTGGAGCTATCGATCCACGCGTTCATTTAATAATTATAAAAACCAGATTTTCTCATCAAGTTTCTCGCACCATCGATCCAATTTACCGTATGCACGTTTCATAGGCGTATTACGACATCTAAGATTGTTCCAATTTAGCAGCTACTTTGCTGCTACAAAACAAATGAGAATTTCCGTACAACTGAAAAGTACACTTGGGCGCATAATAGATAAACATAAGAAGATTCATACGCATATAATATTATAGCAAATGTTAGGAAATAAACTGAATATTTGACGGTTAGACATATTCGTTACCAAACGTATCGATAAAACGGTATATGGAATAGCATAAACATGTTCTTTACGAAACACATTCTTCGCAACAGCCTCCGTGGCGCAATCGGCTAGCGCGTTCGGCTGTTAACCGAAAGGTTGGTGGTTCGAGCCCACCCGGGGGCGGTTTATTTTGTTTTCTTAATTATTTATACATACAATAATTTCATAAACAAAAGAACAGTCCTCTTCATTTGTTTATTTGCGAATTTAATAAAAAAACGTTTTTGTATAAATAAACCAATATCGATGATATCTGAGGATTTAATATACGACATTCGTCGTTCCTGAGAATATGTCTGAAATTTTCATATCGTCTTCGTGAATTTAATTAGTCTGAACACTAATCGATTAATCCTTTACCTTCGATGTTGCACTGATTCGACGTTTACGTTAAAAGTTAAACTAATGTGTGTTTAAAGAGAGATTTTTTATTTCAATTACAATGACATAGATTTCTACGTTTCGTACGTAATTAATTAAATAGATAAATAAATCAAATTTATTAGTTTAATTTGAAGTTTGAACCTTACCGAATATCTTTGATAAGCAAAAGGGCGATATCATAAATGTTACGCCAAAATAAGAGACGAAATGAGAGAGATAAGTTGTGTAGAATGTAAAATCATAAATGAATAAAAGATAATTGTGTTCGATGTGGAATAAAATAAAAACGGAAGATTATGTGCAAAAGAATTTCGTGATTTCTGCCAGAAAATTACAAGGGTGGCAATATATTTATTTTCATAAAAAAAAAAAAAAAAAACAGCTCTCGATATACGATTTCCCTTTTATCAATTTACATAGCTGAAAATAAAACTTTCGGGAAAGATCAAATGTAATGTTTCCTCTCAGCCTATGTATCTGACTTTATAAGAAAATGTTTACTAAAAACATCTAGTTTCTCCCTGCTGAATGATTTTTATACGAACGTCGCGCCTAAGAATACGGCGAGCGTTTGAATTCCTGGGAAACGCAGGAGGTTCGTTCAAAAAAATCTGCGGTTTATTTTTTCTTCTGAAAGCAGGATCGGATGGACGTAAATTTCCTTTTCCAGGAATGTGAAGTGTAAAAACTCGCTTAGAACAACGACAAGTCGTTTTACGCTGTCACGTCTCATGCAAGGATACGTTGGACAATGCAGCCGGCATAATAGAGTGGCACAGCCTTTGCTTTTTTTTCTTTTTCCCTCGGGGCGAGGAGAATTTCGCGAGAAATCGTTGGTGTCCGTCGAAAATCGTGCATGTCCTAGCAAAATGGTGGTAGAGTAAGGACGATTTCCGGGCAAACTGCAAGCCATAAAACCGATGCGAAGCGCCCAAGCATGCCAGCCTGTGAGGTCGAAGAGGCCGCGCATATGCAAACAGAAGATGTACGTGCTCGGATTTGCGTATACGCTCCGTTTGTTTGTCCTACAACCTTGGCATTGGTGAATGCACCAAGAAGAACAAGCAAAATTACGGATAAAATATTCTAACCTGAAGCTTGTGTTCCGATGCGTTGCAATTTCCTTTTTCAAAGAAAACACGAAAGCTTGGAAAGTGTTGCTACTTTTTGCTATTCTTTCGTGAATAAATTGATCGCACAGGCGAGTAAAGAAAAATGAAGAGAACTCGATAACATTGGCATTTCTTACATATCGTCGTTGGTATTTTAGATTAGATAAAAGATTGAGAAATTGCAGTAGGAATCTTGCAGTTTATCTTTTGCTGAGTTTCCATTTTCTATGCACTTTTTAAGTACGAGATTCTAATTTTAGCTCTGAGAAATGCAATCATCACCTGGTGAGACAATCGACGTAAAATAGTATTTAATATAAAGCAATGGTTACGAAATGATACGTAGTTTGATATAAATTTCTCAACTTCCACGCTGCAAAAATTTACACTTCAAATATAATATTCGAAACAGAAATATAGCAGTTACTTTAGTCGTTTTTACCTTTTATTAACAAATAGAAATTGTTGAATAGATGAATAACAACAACGCAACGCATTACAAAATAAACACAGCTTCCGACCAATATTTTGAATTTCCTGGAAATTTCAATAATACAAAAATAGTGTTTCCTTTTTTTTTTTTCTCGTGATACGAAAACACGACATTGGTTTAATAATAAAATGAAATTTCGAGAAAATATAGAACGACGCAAACGTTGCAAACACGCGCAATAAAAAGTGTGCGAGTTTATTGAAAACGTAAATGTTATGCATCTTGCAAAATTACATGAAAAAAAAAATATATATATTCCAAGAGATTAACCACGTTGAATTAGACATATTTCATCGAGTGCAATAAGACATTAGTTTT
This sequence comes from Bombus pyrosoma, assembly GCF_014825855.1. Classification (NCBI taxonomy): domain Eukaryota; kingdom Metazoa; phylum Arthropoda; class Insecta; order Hymenoptera; family Apidae; genus Bombus; species Bombus pyrosoma. The sequence goes on from NC_057779.1 coordinate 11,671,980, forward strand.
TAATTGACGCAATAAATGTGGATACGCTGCACGGTAATGTATTAACACATTCCTGTTCACGTAACAACCTACGATCAATTCACTAATCATTAACTAGTGAGAATTTATGCAATATTTATCTGTGTACCTAGAGCAAACACTTAAACGCCACGTAATACATATTTAACAGTAAAATGTTAATATTAAACGTTTAACATACACGGTGATTTGTTGTAGTATCGTTCGTAAGTATTGGGGTTTCTATTATATTCGTGCATTTTTGAACGAAAATGATTTGAGAAGTCAGCTTGCGATATCGAGCTATGACGAAAAATAAAAGTTAAACTTACATCGAAAAGACTGATTTTACGGCCTATGTGTATTTTACTCCTTTCGGCAAGGACCACCCTGTATGAAAGATTGAAAAGCGCAGCCGAGTTAGCTATGCATACTGTTCGGTGTAATAGCGATCTTGGAGTAACAGCAGCGCTAAATGCTCCCATCGCGAAAATCGAGTTATTCCGCAATTTCAGAAAAGCGAAGAATTTTTGCCACGCAACGCACGATTACGGGATTTGAATAAATAAGCGTCCGTTCGTAGAAATACGTTTGGCGCCGAGTTGTTACATAATTCAACGTCGCTTCGAGACTAATGATAAAAGCAATTAATGCCAAGTGTCGTAAGACGGCGCCGCCCGATAAACTTTCTAGCGCTCGTATCAAAGATTGAATCCCTGGTTAAAGAACAGCCAGAGAATTGTAGCTGGTCTCAGCGAACGATGGATAACTGCGCGAGGCACCTGTTCGCGTATACGTACGCGATCTGCGTACCACGATTTCGCGTTTCAGTCCATTAGCTTCTGAAAAATCCTCCGCGCCAGAAATACTACAGCGATGGCGTATATGATTCGATAAAACTGCTTTTCTCATACTCATCCATTTAGCCACGACCACTTACAGAAGCTCGTTAAACTGGCAACGAAAGAAGCAACCGTCTCAACATCCTTCTTGCGCCATAAGAAAATATACAATTGGAATACGCCAAGTCCGTTAATTTAATATGTGCGGCTGGTTTGGCCCTGTGCCTAATGCGTCAACAAGTGCAATTGGTACACCGGTTAAGATGAATCCTGTACGAAGAGACGTCGTAAATCGTAACAAATGCACACGAGATGCGAAAGAACATGGCAAAATAAACTTTCGATTTTAGTAAACATCGTAGCAACATGAGAACATGGGCAGATTCGTCCCGCGAATGAATTATAAAATATCGTATGGACGTATGTCCTAATTTAGTTTCCTAGCGTTGAAGTGATCACCATTTCTAGGAAAACATCTGGTCTTTTTAGTTTTCTCAAGCACTGAAGCCATCGATAGCGTGTAGACAATAGGCTGGGACGAAGGCAGACCATAGACAGTTGACAGGCGACGATGGACTTGTGACAACGATCGTACCCAAATCCATTCCATACTATCTGACAGCGAACCGTTACGTTTTGACTTGACCATTTGCACATGATCCAACATTAAATTTTCCCCATTGCGAAGGACAATTAGGATCCGCCGCTTGCCCCTCAACACCTAAAAACGCAACATATAAAAACTGCAAGCATTCGACCAAGAAGGTTTTTTTCAATCTTGAGTCTAGTCTTGTGTACAGTTTGGCCGTGGTTTGAGCTTCACTGTAGTATTCTACTTAATAAGAAGCCTACAAAATTATAAAAACACGGTCAAGTTACTCCTTTTTTAATCATAAATTTTACGTGACAGCTTCGGAGCTGCTAACGTGCGGATCTGGACCAGCTGAAATTATATTCCTACTTGTACTTACACTTCTGTATTAAAATATATTTTCCACTTTACGATTTATCCACGCGTTTCTCTGTTCATACATCTAATAACCTCAACACCTGGTTATGGATGATTAAAGATCATGTTGAAAGTGTCTGCTTCGTGTCTTGAGACACATGACACTGAATGCTTTAGCATTGATCGCGTAGTAAAAAAAAATAATAGATGCCAAAACGCTTATCCATGAGCTTTAAAATTAATTGTTCTAGATCTTAATCTCGCTGTTGTAATTAGTATCGCTAATACCACTATCAGATTTATTAGTACCAGTAATACTACGAACGTGTCTTGAGCCCGGACACTGTCTAACTCTTAGGAATATCGATCGACGTGAATCAGGTAGAATTCTAGACAATCAGAATCTTATCCTCGCCAGTTGACTACTGTTTTATAAAAGCGAGAAAGTAAAAACTAAGTTTGTAAACTTTACATATAATCGAAAGATGCTTCAGCTTTATATGAGTACAACGCTAAGACGTGCAGTAACGCGGTCGAGGCATAAGACACACACTGTGACCATTTTCTTCAATGATTCATAGCACGAAAGCTAAGTTATGCGGGTTATATGTTCGTACGATGTTTTCTTTTTTTTGCTTATTTTAATTTGTAGATTCATCTCCTTAAGTATGGTAATGTGTTCAGGAGTCATGCCGCATAGTAAGAGCTGCGTCGTACGAAGAGCGCTGCATATTGCGTGAAAAGCTATTCCGTAGGTTCCCTTCGTTTCATTGAAATTAAAAGTTGTTTTCATCCTTCTGCTTGATCGTAAACTTGCAAAACTAATTTTTTAGAGTCCGGATAAGTTTGAGTCAAAGTTTTTACTATTTCACGTTTCATCGGCTCCTTGCGTTTCTTTGTCGCGTGCCCTCATTATTTCTTCACAGGTGTTCGGTAAAGTTCAGTAATTAATGGAAAATAATGAAAAGCAGGTTGTAAACGTTAACGAAATTACTTAGGAGATGCTGGCAATAATATGAAACTTTAAACGATTTTCGCGCGATTTACAGTGAACGTTCATCGAAATTTATCGAAGATCCACGCATGATTAAGATTCGCCAACGTGAATAATATTATCGAAATTACGCACGTGAGAAGAAATCACGACAGGAAGATATAAAAGTGAATCGTTCGGGTAATTGTGATTAAAAATACATTATATCCCATTCGAATGAATACAAACCGAAATCTGTTTTATACAGAGAGAACGCGTCTTTCTGTATATCGCTGTTTAAAATGAATTCAATTCGAATCGCGTTTTCAGAGATTAATACAACTTTTAAGCAAATCAGTTTCCACGCTATCTCGCTTACCAATATCCAGCATTACGCGTGCTTGATAATCATTGGGCATTCTAGCGGAAGATATCTCATACGAAGTAGCAGGAATGTTTAAATGACGGGCTTATAAATGCGAACTCCAACGTACCACCAAGCCGCTGCAATGAAACGGCGTAGTTTAGAAAATTATGAGGCGTTCCGAAACCTTTGATCTGCACAAATACGTGCACGCTACACAGAATTATAATCAAGTGACGAAATTTCGAGAATTCGGGTGCGCACTGAGCATCGCGGCTATTTTAACGAGGCAGAAACTATCCGATGAAACTGAATTTTCTACTATTTTCCCGATAGATTTCTTCTAACCAGAGCAAACGTTGATTACGATAGTTTTTATCAGACGATCGATGATTGCGATAGAACGAGAGACGAAGGAGTCGGTTTATTCTAGAAATAAAAGGGGAAATATTTTCTATAGTCGTTTTATTAAATATTACTTCAATTTTTATTTTAATTGTTAAAAAAAGACTATTGTAGTATCATGGATGAGGGGCCTGGGGGGCGGGGTGTCGTGTGAATTACAAACGAGCGGTTGCCGAGCATGCATGTAGCCAGGCTACGACAAAAGACAAGGGGTTGCTAGGGGACAAAGTACGAATTAATAACAAAGTACGAGTTGAGATGTCAAAGAGTGCGGATTGCGTTGATAAGAGTCGAGTCGTTGATTAATTATTTACTTGTGCTGATTATTATACGTTTGCTGCGATTAGTTCACGTTTAACGAACATCATTCTCTGTACAATCAACACCTGTTCAATCTACGTATCATTAATAAACTAACTATAGTAGTCACGATACTGCACTATTAAACATTCCTTTAATTTGATTAAATATATCGAAATATACGCAAGCGTACAACTCGGCGATAAGTATACACAGAAACTGGTTAACAGCATATAAATGTTAAATGTCATAAATCATCGTATAAATGTCAAAAGAGTATCTTACAGAGATTTTGAAAGAAGGCAAAAAGTCTGGAGTTAAACGTAATATTAACCATGCTCGATAGATTGCGGATATTTTTCGAAAAGGGAAGCTCATGAGGCATTAACTATAAATAAACATTAATTGGCAACAGACGCTACATGAATACTTTTGACAAGATACGACCATTGTATGAACTTTATCGCGTTACAAGTTATCAAATAATTTCACCAATATCCTTTTACGTACATTCTATGTAAACTCTGTTTTAGTTTTATTGATACGTATGCCATAACAAATGCAGCGATATGGAAATATCTTTTCTAACTTTATATTTCTTTTTATACTTCAATATACGTATTCAAGAGTATAAAAGATATTTCTCTTTCTATCTCTGCAGTTCAATTGTACGAACACTTTGTGCCCTCTTACCGTAAGTGTAACAAAACTCACCGATTCAAACGAGCAAAGAATAGGCATGAGATACTCGAAAACTCAAAACCTCTCGGAACATGAAACGTTTCGAGATCTCGAGACTCGGGTAAATGATATTTTATACGAACAGAGGATACCGAGGTGATATGATTTATTTAACGTAAGAAAATCTCTTGCTTTATGAGCAAGTTATTCTCGCGAGGCTTAGAATTGCATATATTAAACTGACACGCTCCCGTCTTATAACAAAAAATAAGCAAAATAAATGCAATCAGTGTAACTGTATTCTGTATATCATTTTCTTAGATCGTTGTAACATTTCCGTAATGCAAAGTTAGAACTGCTCTTCCAAATGAAACTCAGACACGTGTAAATCATAAAAAGCACCGTGAAAATCTTCTTTATTCTGTCAGGGAAATTAATTCGTACCATCAATCACGATATCGTAAGCTACCACCGACTTTTAGTTCTGACATACACCGCATCATATTAATTTAGTTTAATTGTACTCGTAATTGTGCTATAATTGTACTGTATATGATGCATGTTCAACGTGTATAGGTACGAGAACTGTATAAATTTCGTCAGACGGTCACAATCGTTTATATAGAGAAAAATAATAAACAAAAGATTTCTTAATTTTGCAAACGAAATTTATCAAGCCTGAAACCCCTACGAAACGGATACTTAGGGGAAAAAAGAAAGAAAGAAAATAAGCACTTCGAGTCTCGACAGATTCCAGATCGCACAAGGTTCTTGATCCGAGATCGGCCAATCGAAAAATCGGGTTTCTCGACGAATCTCTCGGTAAAAAATAATACCTCTGCTTATATGTAGAGGGAAATATTAGAGTTGAGCAAGATCTGTAGCAGACCTTGGAACGTAAAAAGCGAACAGCAGAAATAACAATCACGTGCAGTGGCCGGAAGACAAAAAAAGGCTGATATTCTTCGATTTTAACCGGGCGAAAGCAGCGATCGGGTTATACAGCGCGACCCGTCGTCCGTGAAATCGAGTATTCCGAATTTTCCAGGCGAAGTCAACTACCTACGAACATCTATGCTGCGACATCGGACATTACGTGCAGGTGCTTCCTCGAGTAGCTGACTAAGCACTTCGTAACGGCCGATGGTCATTCGTTTTCGACGCTATCGAGCTTATGTGAACGATCCTTCTCGTGTCAAGTGGTCATCTGCCGAGAGTTAGGTATTTTAAGAGAAGATAAGCTTAACTGCCGGAGAAAGCAGGTAGCACATCCGCGAACGACAGCATGATCATGCCCTATATTCGTTAAGTATATATCGCTATCAACGGTAACGCGAAAGTTATGCCCAGTTAAAACTAGCAAGACGAATCTACGTTTGTATAATCCGAAAAAGATGACGACGAAAGGAGGAAGAGAGGAGCAGAAGGATGAAAGCACCAAAATACCAATCGCGAAAGTTAAGATGTCGTTGATCCGTGTGCTTGTACAGCTATTCGGGTCGATCTTAATCCTTTAATTACAACTACGTAATATAGAAATATTTAATTAATTCTAGCAACGTACAGAAGCACACTACATATACATACGTATACGATTAAACAGGATTAAAAGCTAAGCTCACACACATGCAAATCCACGGATCTACATGGAAGAAATAAAAGTATTAGGTGGATGTAAAGTTCTGTCGGTTTTACGTGATAAAATATTACCGGTATTCTTTTGTACGTCTACGTGTTGTACATCTCATTCTAGGACGCTTTCTCACCTATTTCTCAACTTGTTAGGGATTAACGCTAACTGTAAGGAATTTTTGTTTCTCAAAGTCTACGACACGTCTCATCCGCAAATGTTTGATCATTTAATTGCGATTGGTCCTTAAGCGAACATCTGCAGAGTGAAAATAAATAATAATTGTTGGCGTGTCTCCTCACTGACAGCTTCATTATCATACATTTGGAGAATATTTTTGTAGGCTTGTACCACAGTGTTATTTTTCTCAATGTCGTGCAATGACGCGTATGATTTTTAATCGCGTACGTCTTCTCACTTTGGATGTTGGCAGAAAATAAACAGGAAAATCATAATTTATGTATTACCCAAGCAGATTGTCTGTGGTTGTTACGTAACATTTTTATAGAAGCTCGTCATAATTTATTAAAAAAAAAAACAGAACAATATACTATTGATAGGTGAAGCAGGAGCCGACAAATATTTTCTACCCACGTAAGTATTTAAGCATTTACCGTAGAAAATATATTCTCTGCGTTATATAAAACAGTTTCAAATTTCATTTGCATCGTAATGAGACGCGGCTGTCTTAATTATATTGACAAATTTCGATATGAAAATGTATACAGAAGCTGCAAAATATTTATTAATCATCTTAAACGCATACCAGGTGTTACGGCCTCATTGAATATCAAAGCTTGTTAAAACAATGGATAATCGAGCTGTTCAGAAGTCGAATTAATTAACTGTATAAATTGAAAAGTAACAATTGCAACTATTTCAAGCATTTCCTTCAAGCTTACGTTGTATCATATTCTCGCGACCAACCAACTTTTCTTTTTTTTAAACAGTTCGATGCTAATTATGAATCATTCAGGTATTCGAATAACGAAACTCACAAACTTGACAAAGCACGGAGTTAGTCGAATTGACTTGTCAGAGGCTCGTTCGACTGCCCAAGTAATTGGTTCGACCTGAGTAAAGTATACTGATTGCGTCAAATATCTTGCAAATTTGACGTGCATTTTCACATGGACCTCAAAGTTGGCGAATATAAAAATGATAGTCGGTCTGGTTACGCCAATGAATTTTTAAAACATTTCGCACAACACGCGTAACATATTCATGAAACGCTTGTACAGGTGTTCGAGCTACCTCGAGGTCCTCAGCTACCGTAAATATTCGGCGATTTGATAAACTCCACGCTTTGTCCGATCGACGAGATCGCTGGAATAAAGAAGAGGCCTGTTGTTTTGATCACGAAGGGGAATATCGTCGAAAAAACATCTCGAGAAAGCAGCTTCGCCATCAATATGTGCAAGCCGTTTTTACGAGTTGCAAGTGCACGCATATAGACGCAGGATGCGCGTGCGGAGCGCAGGTTGCACACATGCATATTGGAAGGCTGGCTGCGATGCGGACGTGCTGGCATTTGGCATTGCGCCGCATATTATCCAAGGATGCACGAAATGCCTTGCCATTTGCACACGAGACACGCTCGTTCGACGTTGTCGCTGTTGTTGCGTTGCCGTTGCTGCTGTTTCACGTCGTCCCAGCCTCATTCCTACATGTTCAAGCCCTGTGACAGGGCGCGCTCCAACTCCCTTGTCTCGCCAGATGAGACAAATGCGTCCTTTGAATAACGCAAAACAACTTTGAAAAGTATCTCTTAAAAATTCTCTACACTTACAGATGCCTTTGCCTGTTAAGACATGAACCGTTACACAGGCCGAAGGTCGGCTCATTCGTGTCAAAACGTCGCCATAACTTACAACCCTTAGGTGTTGACCGGCCGCGCGTATCGTCCCAACCAGGAAGAACTCCAATTTTATTTTTCCCTCTTGGCGAAATTTCTATCTGCCCAACAACATCACCTTTTTTCCTCGCCATATCCATTTCAAATCGGCCAGTGGAAGTAGCTTTCAACCATTTGCACGAACAGACGGATCATAGAAAATCACCAAGCCGGTATCAGTTTCGCGTCTCTCAATTCCTCTTCTAAATAATCGCACAAAGAGAATTCGCGTGCGAGATACGGATGAGATTTTACTATCGAACCCAGCGGATTATTCTTATAGCTTTTTGTACATTAGTTATACTCTGTGACATGGATTACTTACTCGGTTAAAGGAATTGTGGCATTCGAAATGCATGTGTAAAGATACATAATGGGTTTCGAGTAATTTAAATTGTATGTACACAAAGAATAGTAATATTTGTTTTATTCTTATTCATCTTCGATTATCTACATACTTGATCCTTAACCCAATTAAATTTCCTATATCGCTTCCTCCACCATCGCGACTTAATTCCTATTTAACACTAGAACTACCACACCAGCCAAATTGACTGATTTTACAATTTTATTTCAAATCTACAATGATGTAATGACTTTCGCAACGATAACTAAAAGAATAATATAATGAATTTTATTTCCTTTTTCATGTATTTAAACTCGAAATAATTTTGTATCAAGGCTACTTATACCAATGCCAGTCAAAATGACTGGCACTCGTCAAAGTGTAAAAGGGTCCCGCAATCTGTTTATCGAACCCCAATTAACCAGTTTCCTCGTTTTCTACAACTTGCCACACGTTTTCAAAATTTTTACCGCGTATCATTCGATATGACGATATCAGTTATGAGGAAAATTCCGGATCGATCGCTAGATCGCTAGATGCTAACGCTAGAAATACCACAGCAGTCAAAACGACTGGTTCTGCAATTTTATAAATTTGTCAAGCCTCGTTTAGGGATGATGGCCCCAGACGGATTAATAATATGTACTACATAACATGGAATTGCTTCTGTAAGAAAGTAATAAATCGATAAATATAAAAATATTCTATTATTAGGTATTTTCTAAAGACTTAAACTTACAGTACTTACATAAACTTACAGCAAACTAACAAAATAATTTACTACAGGAAAAGAATATAATATAAGTGTGTATGTAATGTCATTTCGAAAGCGATATTCTATCAAAGTTTAGGAATATCGAATGTAAAGTGGGATGTTTGGACGCGAATGTCGAGAACTTTCTAAATCTAATTTCTCTATAAATATTCATTTTATTCCAATATTTAATCCGCAAACATCACAATCGAACGTATAATATTTATTTTATGTTAAACGTTTTTTCTTTTTTTTTCTGAAGGATAATTTCATAAATAGGCACGTACAGTTATTGGCATGATACTTGCAAAACATCAACGAATTCTCCTCAAGTCTTTCCTCGTACAAAATACTTTAGAAACAGAAATTTAGTGAACCGTTAAATATCTTCCGAATACGAGCGCATGATAATATTTCCGATGATAATATTTTCCCTGGTGATTACAGCGATTAGAAATCAGTGGCTGTTTTCATAGGAGATGCTTTTACGCGTTCAATGCATGCGTTCAAATATTGTTTGTTGATTCTATCGATCGTTCTACTGGAGGAATTTGAACACAATAGATAGTAGATTCTGCTTAGAGCACCATTAACCTGCTCCTCTTGTTAATTATTGCCAAGACATCGTGGACTTAATCGCGTTGTAAATTGGTGCAAATCCATGCCTACAGTTAACCCAAGGTACAAGTAATCGCTTTCGAATCGATCAATCATTCACTAACGTAGCAACGAATACCTTCTATACGTGTTTAAGCAGCAACACATGCACACGTTGGATTGAGGAACCGTTAGAACGTTATCGACGTAAAAGTTGATTTTCACGTAATTAACAAACGAGCTAATTGCTGTAAAACATCATCGGCGTCGTTTCATACAAAGTATAATAATCGACGTGTCGTAAAAGATTTAAATTATTTTTTCCTATAACGCAGGTAAATCGTATTCGGTTTCGCGTAATTACGATCTGCAAGGTAAATTTGTGCGATATTAAAAATGCGAATGAAAGCACAAAGGAAGCCGATAACAGAAATTGAACCGTTGTTGATCGATCGTTTTCATTCGGCGGAACAATATATCGTAAATGAAATTTTTATTAAAATAATTATACGACAGAGGAAAATACCTTAATTAAAAATATCCTGTCAAGGAGACCGGACGTAAATTAACGATTAATAGAATCGATATAAGGTTCGAATTAGTGAAGAGAGTAGAGGAATAATCGGATAACTCGAAGTTTCCAAAAGAACTAACAGTAGCAGAAATAACGTAATTAACAACGTGATTGTTTATCTATTTCTTTTCAAATCGTACACAACTGTGAAAATTGCTTACTCACCATCGATCTCTCTTCGAGAACGAATACAGTCATTAGTAACCCTGTCCTAAAAAGCTTACCTGAAACAAAATAGAAAGAATAAGCTCATTAATATCAGCATCTACGAACATTTGTATGTGATCAGTATCGTTCATATGTATAAACTTTTAAGCAGATCGAGTATCTCCGAGTAACTTTAAAAATCATTATCCTCTTACGATTATTTGCTACAGAATCTATCACTCTCTAGCTATTTATCATCTGGCAAGACATAATTTACTACGATTAGATTCGATTTCCTTTTACAGAGAATATACATATTCTATTAACGAGAAGAAAATAGAATTTTCTACGCCAGAGGCAACATACTATTGGCGGAAAATTTCTGATAGATATTTCAGTACGATATAGTTTACATAATATTTATAACAGAAACGGAAAAACAAGTTTGTACTATGAAAATAATTTCTAACATAAACTTTCGCTTTCCTACGATACATAAGAAAAGATATGTTGCCTGTGATTGTACAAAGTTGAAAAATATTTGAACAAGGTATTAAAATTTTAATAAAGTTAGGGGAAGAAAAATACCTTATCTTCGTTTGAAATTCAGAAATTCAAACAAAGTTATTGCTTTTTATAATTGGTAACATGGTACATTATACGTTTTCGAAAATTACGGATAATAATTGGGAAGGTAACCGACACTGTGTGTTTTATTTTAAGGTTATCAAGTATTTATTGAAAATTTCGATAAATACGAGAAAAATGTCACGCGAGTGTGATATTAATTTCACAGACTGCGAATCTATTAATAGATCGATTGCCATGCAATTTTAGAAATCAGAATTATAACTGTAGGAATGACGAATGACGCAGCACGAGCGATCTTTTTTCTAGAAAAAAGTAGGTGAGTCTTTAATTTTATTCCGCCGGTACGTAAAATTACATTCAAATCATACGTCCCTCATTTCACCTATATTCCTGGAAAGATATTACACAATGGATGGCACGTGAACGTTCCGCCGAGAAAACCAGGCTATGCACACGAAATAACATGAAAAATTTCCATTTAATTTCCATTTATTAATATGAATGTGAACGAACGTAATGTTCAACCGGTAGCGACAGTCTAATAGATGAATTAACGATGGGTTCGAACAAATGCATCATCTGCATGTTGATTGGGGTCAAACACCTGCGACTGATCTCCTTGGCAAACTGCACCAATTCATTCGTAATTCGCCGCGATATCGTGATACCGGAATCATCAACAACTGGTAATTATCCACGACCTAACATGTAAGCAAGTCATCTCTTGATCAATCTTTCTGTTGATGTTAAAATTTTACAATTATCTATTATATTTATATTTACATACATAATATAATAAGGTGAAGATAATTGTATATATGTATGCGTATATTAAATTATGTTGTTAATATAATGTATTTAATATAATATATATTTATATAATAAAGCTACACAACCGTTCAAAAATATATGGACACATCTGTTTATTTCCAAAAAGATATATCTTAATTACAAAATGAGGAAATAAATCGCAATACAATGACTTTATTTCCTGTCATCGTTATACTACAGTTACGGTAGAATATTATAGCGCAATTGTGTAGATCTTTAAAGTTCAATGCGCAATAATAAAATAGATATTTGTAGCTGAATGTTATACAGATACTTTGTTGCTTCACGTGCTCTTTGTACTCAGATCTTTTAATTTCTGAATTACGAAGCAGATGGAGAAAGTTCTTCTAGAATGATAGAAAGATTTCATACAGGTAACGACACCGAAAAATGTTAAAACAGGTAATTTAAATCGTATATATACATTAAATAATTTATATTTATAGTCTGTTAATTACATGAGAAGACTTCTCCCAATTATTAATTCGTGGTTAATTTGTACACTTTGCACCGTTGCTACAAATCAAGCAAAATGTTTCAATACTTATAAGTTCATGAAATATGTATTCGTTTGTAACTGCTTATTACATTTTGATATTACGCAATATTAGTTTGTTTTCCGCTTTATCTCTTACAGAATTTTAATTTATTACAAGTTTTATATTCGCTTAGCCTTTATGTGCATAATGAAGCTAGTCGATGGACAAGTGACTCTTATATAATATCTATTTTGATTATCATAATGGGCAGATATTTTTATATTCGTAAATTATGATCGTTTTACATTTGTACGTGGATTTAATTATTCAAAATTTCGGTTCCTTTCAAGACGGAATAATTCGCCGGCAGATGTACAGTTTCATTAGTCAGAAAAGCTAGGACCGTGAATCATCGCTCAAGACAGAAGTGTACGGTATCGAGTGCAAAGGGTCGTGCGAAACAGGTCTAAAAGAAATACAGTTCATTTATAGGCCGGTGAAGATGACGCTCCATCGCTTCTAATCCCTCATTTCATTGGTAACAACGTACCACGATCCCGAAATCCTGCTGGACATAACGGTACCGACTATTCAATCGATCGCAATAAAGCGTTAAAACGATTCTATGTTCTATCAGACGTGTACGTATTTCTACTCATTAAATAGATACGAATATCTAATGAGAGAGAAAGAGAGCCGTTGCGCTGCAGCACATCAGATGAAATACACGGTACCGATACGATGGAAATACCGTTGCCAGGAAACGTTCGGACGGTGGGAGACAGATCGTGAAAACATTAGAGAAATGTCACAATTACTGCGTTAACGAGTGTTAAGAAATGTCTAGCAAATAGCAAAACGGTACACTGTAATAATGTTTATTCATTTTTCCTTGTCCAGTGGCTGTACCACGTACACAGATAATGTTTAGCGATAAATGTTAAATTTATCGATCGTGTTACGAGTAACGTACATTCTCATAGAACCGTGAATGGTAAAAATGAATAGAACAGATAGAAGAAAATCGTATTCGTACGAACTCGTCGGGGGACGAACAGTTTGTATAATTTTGTTGGAATTCGTACGGTAGGAGCGCACTTATTCCCATGATATTTCGTTTACGTAGAAAGAATTCACATACAAATGAGCGGATTCGACTGGCGAGAGTTCACTTGAACCGACATTGACTAAAATTTGTTCCAAATAAGCGCAGTTTCTCGGTATTTGGATTTCTTTATCGACCCATTAATCCTTTACACTCGAGGACTTTTTCGGTGGGGCGTAGCAGCTACTCCGGATGATTTAGCGTATACGTGACGCGTATCTTGGCGTAAAATGATTTTATATAGAAATTAACTTACAAAAAGAAATTATATTCTAATAATTTATCTATATTTACATGTTCGGACATATGATTTTGTAATATTAATTTCTGTATTTTTTAATGATAATTTATAAAGCATTCGCCAAGATGCATTCTTCGACATAATTGATCTCATTTTTCAGCAGTTGGAAATCAAGTTCGTCTTCGTTTCAGCTGATTTCACTTCCGAAAACCATTTTTTAAGGGTTTCTAAACTATAGTACCTTTGCCATGATCGTCGAATCCAAACTAACTCTGCGGACGTTGTCAGAACCATAGTTTCCGAGGCATATGGGATTAAATATTTGATCTCCATTTTAAAGTCCAACACTTTACACTTCCTAACGAAGAACGTAAAGAACTGAGGAACCAATTTGCCAACCAATATCGCACTCTCGTCAATCGCGGATGTCGAAATCTGACATAAGCAGGGACTGTCGCTTCTCGCTCGCCACTGAAGTTGCAGCATGGAACGCCGTGCTGAGTGAGAGTCACCTTTCGAGTGCAAAGGGTTAAGTACCAAGCGATGAGATAGTAAAATTCACGTACACCGAAGTTTATCAATGAGACGCAAGCGAAATGAGTGAGGAATTAGGGGCAAAGAAAGAAGTGCTATAATTCAAAAATAGAATAACACATCGCTGTGCTATAAGACACTTCGATTTCTTCAAACTTCATTGGAGGAACTCCTAGGAGTCAGAAGAAGGCTGACTTAAATTCTCGGAATTTCTCTTCGCCATCGCAACACCAATCTGATGGAATTCGATAATGCGAACTGATCGAAAGGAAATTACAAAAGAGAAGTTGCGTTGACGAAACGTTGGTCCTTAACGCGTCAACAGGACGAATTAAAGAAACGTTAAGCGTTAAATCCGCGGAACATCTCATACCGGAGAAAAGAGATTCTTATTGAATAACTTAAGAACCGAAGTACAATTCGCTCCTGTTGCGAGTGGCATTCGGAGATCTCTGGAGATCGCAGAATGTCCCAGAATGCATCATCATCTCTCAAACTCGCATCAGCACGGTACGTTTTGAAATTAATGCTCGGGCGTACTATCCCTTCTGCCACGTGATATGAAATTCCAGAGTGGAATAGATGCGTTTCCATCTGTAGAACCGCGTGTACGTCTACATGCGCTAGCTTTCGACTGTAATATCGTCTGAGTGAACCTAGCACGAGCATGAGATTCTTCCTGCTCGATATGTAGCATCGAATAGCACCAGGTATTCGTGGATCGCGGTCGCTACAATTTCTACCGTGGCCGGAGTATAATTAAGGATGACCAATCCGACATCAACGACACAACTCGACCAAGCCTCGCGACCTTCCTTTCCGCGAATCAACTCTTTTCCTTACTGTCACCTGCAGAAGCCAGAAAGTTACATCGACCATGAATATCAATTTCCTCGGCAACAGTTGCGGAAGATTTCGAAGAAGAACGGAGGCTTCGACCTGCCAAGTTAATTAGTTGACGTGTACTTAATAGCTGCGCGGTCCTTTGTCGGGAAACGATGGCTTATCTATGGTATCTTATTAAACGTACATTTTGTGGGACAATGAAAAACGATACTCCGAATCAAGACACTTGATACATTTCCGAAATAATAAGTTTGCATTGTATAATGTTGCACGTGAAAAAAGAAGGTAATATTTAACAGCCCAACTATAGCACAATGGCAGGAGAGCTATTCAGAAAGCAAGCGACAATAACGATGATATATTTGAAACAAAGCGGTTCACGTTATATTTGATAGCTCTAAATTTAAAGCACTCCGGAGGATGATACACAAAAGTTTCAATATTTATTTTCCCCCGTTGGACCGTCCTTTGCAAAAATGAAAACGCTACGAAAACTTGATAGATTTGTCATGGGAATCGTGTTAACACATAGTGCTATGGATATCTATTGTCAGCTTATCATTGTTACTAATCCATTTCTTACGGTTTTATCCTACTGTATTCGACTTGCTTTGCAACCCACTAAACTACTAGGTTGTCCGAAAAGTGTCTTTCTTTTACAGACACGTCTTTTACAACGATGCATCTTTGTACACACATGAAACCTAATCTGTCGAACGTTGTGATCTTTATCTTGATAGAAGAAAATGGATCATACGTAATTCGATAAAATAATATAAGACGAAAAATGTTGTGCATCCATTATTTCTTTGTAAAACGAAAGGAACTTTTCGGACGACCTAATACAAGTTCATGAAGAACTTTTGCTGGAGGATGAACATATTCTGCCACTCGCAGGATTTAGAATAACGACACGTGAATGTTGTTAAGATATACGAGATAACGACAAACTAATACGCGCTATCTTTTTTTAGAATCAACGCGTCGTATGAAATACGCAGCACCGTAAATGAACTCAACCCCATTTTTAGATGTTTCATAATATTAAAATAAAAATTCACGTAATTTCGTATTATTACAGTATGTATGAAGCGAAACTGAAGATACTACAAACAAAAGTCTTCTTCTTTCAAGGTCTGGAAGAAATTAAATCTTCTTTTAAACTTGTGTCTTTGGCTGTTAAAAATATATAAAATCGATGTCAATTTTGCTACCTTTTCATTCAATATTTAGTGAATTCTCTTAATTTTTTATTACTTCTATTAATCCTTCTGGTACACTTAACTTATTTAAAATGCGGATTTTATTTTATTTCTTCTTTTTTTTTCAAGTTCAACGACATTTGCTATAAGTAGCTTCTTCTGATCGTAAACTTTTCTCACTGAAATTCCCCACAGAGTCTCGATCGGATTCAGATTAGGACTCAATGCTAGTCATCGTAATAATTCTATTTCGAGATCTTGGAAGCAGTTTTTCGTACTGGCGAATTGTATGAATAGGAGCATTGTTTCGTTGAAAAATCGTCTTTTTGTCTTCTATTTCGGTTACGAAAAACAATAGTTCCACGTGTAACATCTCCTGATATTTTACAGCGTTCAATTTATTCTTTACGAAAACAGTTTCGCTTAACATTATCCACTAGTTTCTTGGAAATATTGAAGAAACAAAGCAGAAAATGTGTTTGTCCGTGATCATTCACAGCGCCGTGCCATCATTCAAGTGCCAACTAATTTTAAATGTATTGCTAGAATCACGAGTCTCCCTGTTAACTTGAAACAATCCTCTCTATCGTATCTATAGATTGACACTCAAACGATCTGACATTAATGAACTGAAGAAGTACGCATCTATGAAAGTAAAATGTTTCTCAGCGGTATGTCGATTGTTGCAGCAGTCGCTATAATTTATGACGTTTACGATCGAATGGGAGCACAGACGATAGCCAAATTTCCCTTACGATCCTCTCAACAACGTATTTACCGAACACTTCTCGAGGGAAGTGACACGAGTCACCATTTCAGTCAATTAGAAACAGTAAACTGTTTAGCCTAACTGCAGTCGCGCAAGCAAGTTTTACGAAAAGACGATATACAGAGCGTAGAAAAGCGAAGATTTGTTTTGTCAAAAAATGAAAATTTCTTACATACACAGATAAATCTTTTGTACGATGTGAAACGTATCGTATAACGTTTTCTAATAAATTGTACTGTGTGTACACGTTACAGATTTTAGTCGATAGAGCACATGTTGCAAGGAACAAATAGAGTGAATCAAGGATACACCACAGTTACCTTCGTTACCACTTCACATCAAATAGACTCCACCGTCATTAATTTAACGCTGAAACATAACCAGCAGCCGCAATAACGTTGGTTACGAGCGAACAATAAAATATACCTGGAGCATCGTAATATCATACAGTGAACGCAGAAGTACCGAGTCTAAATTATCGTTTAGGGGAATAGAACGGCATATTTACTTTAGAATATCGAGCGTGGTAGATTCTCAACACGTTGGTCACCGCGTCACCCATATCTATGTGACGGGTATACTTTCGTGAGGGTCCCAAGTATGGATGACGCTCTTCTTGTTCGAGTTAATTAAATATAGGATATTATATATAGCATATACAACATAAAAAATATTAAAAACACATTATAACATACTTTTTATTAATTTATATTCTGGATAAGATATTACATTATGCTATATCGCACGGTATTTGTTAAAACGTTCCAAACACAATTGAGGTGATTTTGGGCACTTCGAACAATAGTCGTAGACTTCGTCGTCGCTACTCTCCTCACTTTCAAATATATTTTCACGCTGTTTACTGAACATTTTCAGGATGAGAAAATCACTCATGTACGTCTCACAAGTATGCTTGCCGAATAAATGAAAGATCAGAGATATCTGCCACGAGATCCCTCGGAATACTCCAGCTGGAAAGCTTATCGTTCTCTCCATTTCAGAACTAAATAATCTTTTCTTTACAATGAATCGAAGGCGATAAACAATGAATTGCCGCTTGTCGCTCTATTTACGTTCTGCGTACCGGCGGTCGGATTTGGGCCCCGCAGCAAACTTAGCCGAATCGCGCTGGGCGACCAACGTGTTAAACTAAGCTTTTGCTAAATTTCCTTTCAATATTAGTATCAGACTGAGAATTTTAAAGACGCAGAAATGTATACACTGCACTTGATGCACGAAAATATAGAAAATATTGGAAATATCTGTATAACCCTGTTACGATTATTGAATTTTTACATTTCAATCTCGATCTTATTTTAGCAAACAGAAGGTAGGTTTGTTTATATGAAATTGTCATCAATAAGAGAAATCATCATCAATAAGATTCTTTTCATATTTTGTTCAAGCTGAAGGTACGTTTCTTTGATGTTAGAAAAATGTAATAGATTTAGAAATAACCTAAAGAATGTAGCAATTATTTCCACAGAAATATGAATTTGCCTGAAAATCCACGATTTAAATAGATTAATTTAAACTCACTATCAAGATATTTTGCTTGCTTTCCATGTGACATATGAAAATAAAAATGTACATCTCATTCTCATCCAAAAAACGTAACGACTTACGAGAGTGATTTACTCTCATACGTATAAGAACACAAATATTTTACATATAATCGAATAATTGCAGCATTATTGCGTGATTTATAGATGTAATCGAGACTCAGAATTAACGCAGAAATACATAAAAATTCACGATCAATTAATTTTGAAACTTAGAGATTCTCTTGTGAGAAGATTGAAGAACAAGAACAGAAACTGAAATAAACTACAATGCTTCTACTGAAAACCTCCGTGTTTAATATTATCGTATTACAAAATAATTTGAAGCAAATAATCTCTGAAATGAGAACAGAGTTATTCGATAATCGGAAGAATATTTCTCACGACTGGATCGAGTAATCCAAATTCTCCTCGATTTTTATTCCCAAAGCCACGCTCAGCCGTCTAACCGAAATCCACATACTTTCGATCTACGACACTGAAATAAAACGTCTGTAAAAGGACGTTCAAAATGAACAATGGATATTACAAGGTTACAAGCGTACAACGATAAAGTAGAATTGCACGTTACGAAATGGACAATACGTAATTGTGGTGTCTATCGTGAACAAAGCTATCCATCGCAATAAATAATTCGTAGGGAATGAGAGTTACAACAATACAAGATACAAGGCCGAGAGTATGAAAATGTACAGGGGTGGAGGGAAAGCCAGTAGCTTTTGCCGAGCTTCTGTTCTCGTCCGCTTTCTCTCGCTTTCTTGCTTTTCACCTCGACGGGGCAGGTTGGTAAAAAGAGGCGAGGCAGTAACAGGCACAAAACAGCCGGCATGGGCTGAGTAGATCTCCGTGAATATTCGTTCAAAAGGAAGCACATTTATTTCAGCAACGGTGCCTCCTGCATCTTGTAATAGGTTGGCCTATTGTGGCAAGAGCGGTACGCTGGCTGAATATCGCATCTGTGTGTATGGATGTGCGCCTGCATTTTCTATTCTTCTTTGCTTAGACCGGTTGTTCGGCGATGTCCTTGAACGTGTACGTACAATCCCGTTCATACGTATTAGGACGCCTGCTAAGCTTGTAATGCATCTATATCGATAGATACATTTTCGAGCCTCGAGTTTACGACGAGTCCAGATCT
The DNA here is from genome assembly GCF_014825855.1 of Bombus pyrosoma. Classification (NCBI taxonomy): domain Eukaryota; kingdom Metazoa; phylum Arthropoda; class Insecta; order Hymenoptera; family Apidae; genus Bombus; species Bombus pyrosoma. The sequence goes on from NC_057779.1 coordinate 11,691,731, forward strand.
CGTTGAAAGAATTTCATCCGAGTTAAATATTCCAAAGTTTAAGTCCGATTTGTGGAACTGTTAACAGCTTGTGATTAAACGATACTGTCCCATGTCAGGTAAGAAAATACGAGGTCAAACATTCGACTATATGTATTTATTCCTCGATAACTATTCCTTAATTTAGTGGAACTACCACTAAATGGAAAATACAACGTAGCAAGTTTCTACGAGATTCGGTGAATCGTCTCCAGGGACTCTCTAGATCTAGTCCGCCCTGGAGATTCTCAGTAAGTATAGATACTGTACAGTATATTGTAAAGAAAGGGAAAGGGCACTAGAGATCAACTGGTACGAATTCTGTCTTTAACGGCTCGGGCCATTTTTGCATCGGGCAGCTACGACTAAAGTGACCAAGTCGTTCAACTAAACAATGGAGGAACAGACTGTCTCCGGCTGAAGGATGAACGATCTAATGGGATATCGAAAGTCATTTCAATTTGCTTGGCACTGTGTTTACACGGACGAATATAAACAACTTCGATCGACTCGGTCGTTTGACCGAAAATTGCCTAACGTGAACGAAGCTTGGGGATGCTAGAGGCTGCTTGTAAACAACATCAAAAAATCCTATTAAAACAAACTAACTCGGTGTCTAATCTAACTATGTCGCCGAGACACAGATAGACAAATACGTAAGTTAGACTCGATAAAAGTGACTGATCGTTCAACGATATAACGAAACATAATAAAATAGATGTCTAATATGACCATGAAAATCCTAACACTAACACGAACACCAGAATTGACCGAGACAGGCGAAAAGTACGATCGATGCAAACGAAGAAAACTCCTAATTGTATTGCATAATTGACGAGATATTTGCAACACTACGATGTTGAACACACGAGTTCTTCAGAGTCTAACGAGGTTTAAGCAACGTTCCAAACAAGATTTGACAATGTTTTAGCAGCTTGTCAGGTTTCTCTTATATTTCTGTAACCGTAGGGTCCCAAACGAGCTTTAAGATAATCGCTCGACGGATCGATGATGGGTTTGTCTTATTTTCCTGAAAGCGTGTCACAATACTGGCATTCTGTATACATCACATCAAGATGACATCCCGGACGCACTCGCGAAACTGGCGAAACGAGAGTGGCAGCCGGCGGGTATGCCTTCTAATATCCAGCCTCGGCCGACTCTCGTTGCGCGTCCCAGTCAAAGGAATTGTCACCTCGTGAAATCGCGCTTCCTCCACACCCCTTTTTAGTTTCTCTCCTCGCGACACTGCCGGATTTCCGTCTTGCAGCGTAGTAGACGGTACCGTGTCGCAGGAAATAACTCCAGGCTCCGGAGGCGTTTCGCGCTGTCTGCCGCTTTGACGATTATAGAACGTGCGTGAATAACCCACTTATTTTCTCCAACCACGTTCGCACTTCAGTTTAATAGTCGGAGCAGCCGCAATTTCGAGAGTCTACCTATATATGTACATACTCGGAAAGCTACACGCGATTACACGCGACTGCCGCTTTCCCGTCTTTGATCTAGCCGGGGAATTAACTTGAAACTATCGCCTAACCAGTGGCAATTCAACGCTCAACAAAGTAACCATTAAACAGAGATGCTAATATTTTACGGTTAATTGTCTGCCTACGTTATTTTTGTTGCCGCTCTTAAATACATCAACACGCCGATCAATGCTCGAACGTTAGTAAAATTTCCGAATTGACGACGAATTAATTCTTCTTCTTGCGGATTTTAACAGACATACGCACAGAGGATGAAAGAAAGTTCAGAATAGATACACTATGAATTTCAGTAAATTTTCTACTATAAATTTTCCACCATGTTGGTAACAGTCTTCTATTAGGTTGTTCGAAAAATGTCTTTCTTTCGCAAATGTGTTTTTTACAAACGTGAAACCAAGTCTGTGAAATGACGCGGTGTTTATCTCAACAGAACAAAATAGATCGTACGTAATTCGACAAAATAATATAAAATGAAAAAAAACGTTGTGCGTCTATTATTTTCTCATAAAACGAAAGAAACCTTCCGGACGATCTAATATTTTGTAGTACACGTATATTATATTTGTTCGTTGCTCTAATCGAATGTAAATCCATTCTGTAAAATCGTGGTGTCTTCGTGCTTCTCGCGTATTATCAATTTTCTTTCGCTTGTCCATGTTATATGAAATATACGTTGTTTGTTTGATCTACAACTATCCCGATGTGTCGATTTGACACAAAATAAAACTTCTCTCGCGAAACATATTACTCGGCCATTTGTGGAACAATTTTTCTGAAACTTGCTGACTTTGGCGCGCGAATGGAATCCGATACGTTTGAAGGAAAATCAACGTGAATGCGTGCAAACGAGAAACAACAAAACTAATTATCGTTTCATTTTATCGGTATCTTACCATTGCGTCAATTAACGAAATTAACGAAATGGAAAAGGAACGAACGAGGGTTAAGACCTTCTCGGCGGTCAAAATTCAATTTTGATTTCAAATTAAAATAATTCGTCAATGTGTTAAGCGGCTTAAAATATTATTCGGGTTAGTGGCAATAATCTGTCTGTTCAACTGGAAGAACCTTTTCTATTTTATGTACAGTTCGACTACCAAACAAACTGTTGGTACCAACTCCTTAAATAAGGAAATAATGCTCTGTAATATTTAACGCTTGCAGGTGTCAACATTTTTAATTATTTCCACGGCACATTAGCTTTCAAAAATAAATTTTATCGTGTCAATATTTCACGACAGATTTAATGAAAAATAAAATCGCTCTGTCTACGTGTAACTTTGCAACTAAATTACATTTTATTTAAAAAAAAAAGAAAAAGACACGTGTCCATATTTTCGAATAACAACATCTTTGATATCAATGTTCCACCATCTATTGAACGTGACCTGTTCAATCTAATTTTACGTTAAATCACCTGCCACTTGAAATACTTCACCTCTTGTGTATTATTACACTGATAACACTGATTGATAACATCTATCGTAAGAGTTAATTGATGCAATTTCCGATATTTCTTTACCATTCTTTTCCTGAATAAACAAATTACGTACGTTTAACAATATTTTAAGAAAGTCTTTCGATTTCACAATTGCGACACATTTTCCTCAAACTACAGAGATTCGGTAAAATAGAAAAACACGTTTGGCTCGGAAATGACTGGAGAAACACAGTGGAATTAATTTCTGCGTAGATTTTAATCCATGCTCCACGTTTCAGGCGATAAAGCGCGAAATATAGGGAATGTAAATTACAGTTAAATATCCCCGAGCAAAATTATCGATCTATACGAACCATTTTCGGGGCAAAAGTACGCAAACTGAACGCATTGAAAGCAGAGTACGTATTATCGGTGGTATTCATCTTTTGTAAATCATAACGAGCGTATTTCCCCTATCTACGACACAAATTTCTGCGAGATCCTTTCCAATACACAACCTCGATATATGCGCGTCTGCCTCTTTCACCTACTCAATAAATAGATAAAAGATAGGAAATGGAGGTCAAATCGCAGCAAGAGAGGATAAAAGCATATAGAAGGGAAATCTGTGAGCGAACGGAGAATATAGTAGATATACATAAAAATCTTCAAGCCGATGATATTGCGGTTAGTAGGACGATCACCGGAGAAAGTTACCTTCCCCTTTCCCGCCGTGCCGCCAACTGACCCTCTCCTTTCTTGCGTGCTCGGAAACCTTCTCCATTCTCGTCTCCCGATGTCCTCCTTTTACGATTCACTCTACATCTCGAAACGCTCCGTTTCCACTTAATTGGAATGAGTTTTGTAGGTTCGTGGTTTAAGAAATACAAATTGCGGTCCGGACAGTTCGCGTTTGAAAATTTGGCGGAACTCGTTGGGCAACGTCTTCGCTGAAGACCAAGTCGATTTCGCAAATCTCTGTCGTTGCCTCTCATCTCAAACGTATGTCGTTGGCTTGCGGTGCAAGATAACGAAAATGAGAATACAAAATTGCAATTTGACGGCCTGCAAAATTTGCTGAAACTTCTGCCCGAACAAGCGTTTCACCAGAGACCGAGTCACAGTTCTCTTGCAGAGAAGTTAGAGAAAAGAATGGAACCGGAATCGTCGAGCGATGTGTAACAATTATTCGATTTCCGTCATCGCTTCGCAACGCAAGACGCTAAAGATTAAGATGGAAATTGTCGGCAAAGAGATCCATAGGATCGAAAACAATACACAGCCGTTGAGACAATTATTATTTTCAATTGCAAATCCGTAACAATTATCCGGTATTCGCTATTGTTTCGCACTGCAAGATAATGCAGATAAGAAGCAAGAAGCGGAAATTCCGGTTTGGCAGTTCGGACTGAACGATTTGATGAAAGTTCTCCTCGAACAAGCGTTTCGCTGAAGGCCAACATTGTTTTGTAGACGAATCCGGATTACCGAGAAATGTGTAACAATTATCCGACTTGAGCCATGGCTTATCGCACTTGAACCATCGCTTCGCTACACAAAATAGTAAAAATAACGGGAAAATTACACTGCAAACAGACCATAGGATTGAAAACAATACACAGTTGTTGAAACGATTATTTTTCGATCGCGAATCTCTAACAATTATCTGGTTTCCGTCGTTGTTTCGCACTGAAAAATACTGAAAATAACACGGAAATTATTTGCAAACAGATTCACAGAATTTGAAAACAATACGTGGTCGTTGAAGCGATTATTTTCAATCGCAATTTAACTGTAACACGTGTCAGAGAAGTACTCTTAAGGGAGTAACGTGTTTTAGGACTTAATTGCTCGCACATTGGCCTCCCATCCGTACTTCGTTCCGATGTAATCTAAATTGAACAAGGTCTCAGCGGATCGATAAGACATTGTATTCTGTCTAAACACTTTTCGTGACGTATACGAGGAACCGAAGGTAAAGCACGAACGATGAGATAGCTAAAATTCTTCTAAAGAATAATATACCTATAAACGTATATAAATGGTAATAGCGAGCGACAATTCAGTAAAAGAAAAACATTTATCAATAATTGTTAGTCGATTTTAAATAAAGATTTAACGCGATAATTTTATGAATACACGTTGTTTGAAAGATAGAATATAACGAAATTTTCTTTTTGTGTCAAAAGTTGAGAAAACTGTTTCGTTTCTTTTTAATTTCACTTGATTCGTAACGACTCGTATTTTTAAGTAACGTTTAAACACGTTTGGAAGAGTAAAAGTATCGTTTTAGTATGTCGGATAAATTTCATTTTTATGTCGGTTTTACATTTTCCAATGTGTCGTATTATATTTCATGGAAGTGCTAAAACAGCTTGGCAAAGGAACATTTCGACCGAGATACAAAACCAGTAAATATATAGCGAAAATATGCTAACCTGAAAATACGTTTCTATAAACAAGCAGTAAAATAATTAAATATTTTCTTCTTACATATTTATAATTTTGAATATAATTTAGTATTCCAAAAAAAAAAAAAACGCTGGAACGTAAATATCATCGACACGAAACTCGAACGCGCTATCTGATTGTGCAAGCTAGAATATCAAATATTTCATTTGTCGGATCAATTAATCAGATATACTAGGAACTTTAAAAATCGATCAAAAAGTTGAAATGAAATATATTTGACAAATAACGGGCATCAGCCAAAACGGTCGACTACTATACAAATTTCCAACAAACTTTAATTCCAGATTTTCTAGAATCAACGACTCTGCTCTTTTAATCTCTTCTCATAAGTTTTTAATCACTTGGGCAGTATTTTTCTAAAATTGCAAACTCTATACATACTGAAGAGAAACGTCCGCGAAGTTCAGAAATGTTCGATCGACCGCTTTATAAAGTTGAACCTCGAACACGTAAAAAAGGGTACACGGGCGAAGTTCTGCGTTTTCATAACAGGCAGAAAAGGAGAAAAAAAATGAAATCGTGAATAGCGTAGAATACCGTTGAATTTTATGAACGACATAAAACCCGGCAGAATTCTCATGAAGAAGACAGAAAACTATGCGAAAGCAGAGAGCTACTTCAAAGCTTAATGACGCTTGCCTGGCTCGCCTTTCTTTTTTCGTTATCCTTTCCTTTTTTTCTTGAATTACTCAAATGACGTAACTCGGTCAACCATATATCCCTTCGAGGCTCTACCTTTCAAGATCGCGTGTATTCGAAAATCGCAAGGCTACAAATGTACAAAGCTACAAAAAGCGCTTGTACACTGTTGTATTTATCAGAGCATTTACATAATAATTTGTTGGGTTCAAGTCATTTGGCAATACCTCCACACGACTGAAAAACTGATACTACGAAGATGAAACGAAAACGCTAAGAAACGCCACATTGGGAAATAAGTTTGCGACAAGAATAATTACTGAATTAATTTATGGTATATATTTATCCATTTAGGGCACATGTTGGTAGAATATATTTTATTATGCTGTGTTGAGTATCGTGTGCGATATATACGTGCAAGTGGGACATTATAATCCTGTTAAGGTAAGCAATAAAAATACATATAAATATACATATTGGGTAACGTTGCTATAAGCTACAAACCATTAAGGACGATGAAGATCGCAGTTTTCTACGACTTTCTGCTTGTAACTGTAATAAATCTGCAATTCTGTCCATCTTTCGATACCTGTCGCTCGCTTCAGTTTTCTTTTTCTTTGCGTTAAATTTTCCGTATGTATACACCTGACGTAACTCTTCAAAATGTGTTGTTTAGGTGTTCATTACAGGCACACATAACAAAAGTTGCGAAGCGTGACCATTACATTTTTGTTTTTTACTATTATTAGGTTGTCCGTAAAGTTTCTTTCGTTTTATGAGAAAATAATAGACGCACGACGCTTTTTTTTATTTTATATTATTTTGTCGAATTACGTACGACCCATTTTGTTCTGTTGAGATAAACACCGCGATATTTCACAGGCTTGGTTTCACGTTTGTACGATGGTGCACTGTTGTAAAAAACACGTTTGCGAAAGAAAGACACTTTCCGGACAACCTAATGCTATTTATTTTCTTCGCGACTCCGACCACCTGCGATTTATTCCAAATTCCTTTTACGCGTCGCCTAGTCGACTGATCCTTCTATCGTCTGAAAAGGATTCAAGTCGTTCGGTATAGTTTTAAAAAAGTTATCCTGTTTCCAAGGACGTTCGAATACTTTCGTGATCCACTGTACGCAACTAGTGCGTGGCACACGCGTGGCTGATAATGCGACAAGGATTAAACTCGACTTTTCCGTTGCAAGATTTTACATTTTCAGGCATAAGGAACATCATATTTAGGATCCTTCGATCAAATCGCAAGATGAAGAATCAACTTGTATTTACGTTACAGCTGGAAATAAGTGACGTGCAACTAAACGAGCATGCCAATTAGCTTCTTCTTCAATTGGAAAATAAGAGTACGTATATACAGATAGGTTTTGCAGCCACCGTATACATAATACCAAACGATATTTGCGAAGCTGCCGGAACGAATAGCCCAAGCACAAGATGCATCGTCGTGAATGTTCGGGCAGCCTAATTGGAAAATCTACGCCGGGATATCGATTCGGAAGATGGAGATTTCCAAGCACGTAGAACGTTTTGTTTCCGTGAAGAAAAATATGCTTCCGTCGCGAAACGTCGAGTTGCCGCGTTTCCACGCAGTCGTACACCGTGCCACGTGCCGCGATTCGTATTCAACGAAAGGCGAAAAAGGAAAAGAAGAATACGCTGGCTTTCACTCTCCCTCGTTTCCACGCTTTTTCTATACTCTGCGAGAAATCGAAATCCAATTCCGCCGGGACGAACTCCCTTTCAGAGTCGGCGTCGTCACAAAGAATTAAATCTCGTTTAGACCAGTACACACAACTGCGATACCCTTTTTCCATCTTCGCTCTTGTCTCAAATTATGCTATTTATCTGTCCGTGAAGAAGCCCATTCGCGCAAAAGCAACTTCTTTATGCGCGTACGGTGTGGCAAGAAAGCAGCGTCATTGAATCTCTGCTGGCATACTTAGCAACGATAATACTTAAAAAATATCTGCTCCCAACTAGACTGCAATCTGCGCGAGTATTTCTATGAACACGATAGGAGCAGTAGAGGTCCTAGGTGGAGATTCGTTCCATTTGCCAAATATTGTTAAAGACTTTCTATATTTTATATATTTTTATCGCGCGCATTTTTGCGCCTTGAAAATTCTCATAAATGCATATAAATACTCGTACATACTAATACATTACAACGCAAATGAAACTTCTCCATATTTCGTATTTACACGTTTAAACGTTTCACAGGGAAACTCGCTTCCACGCGTTGTCAGAACGTTAACAACGAAGAAACCTTATAACATCGAATTCTACGGTCTGATACTGGTAAAGAATTACGATTATTAAGTCTGCTGATTATTAACGCTAATGTGGCACGTACATGAAGTACGAATCGCACGCAACGAAATATCTTTCATTCATGTTGAGATTGACTGATCATAGAGGAACGAGCGAATGAATTTGTAATAGAAAAATACATTGAAATAAGTATAGTGCACGCTGATCTAGATCCTCACTCTTACATTGTTACAATACAATAGAAGAAGGATAGGGAGCACGTTCGTATATTTATAGCAAAGGTTATTACCAAAAAGCTAACCTTGGTGCGGAGCTGTGGCTGAAAGCTACAAGAAACAGCAATAGAAACCTACTTATAGCTCTTTTGTTTCCAGACTTTGTAACCCAAAACAAAATTTATATTCAAGGACGCAATAATATGGACCTCTCTCTTTATTTTCACTAAATGTTTTCACTAAATTCTATCACGTTGACTGACCCGTATTCGGCTGTCAGCAAAGTTTCTGGTAGGGCCGCGTCACCCGTATTCGGGTGTCGCTTACTTTATCGTCGTAGGTATTTGAAAAGACATTCCAGAGGAGATAATAAAACTACCGAATTGTTATAAAAGTAATACGAAAATGGTCTATTAAAAAAATTATTTAGAATGTAAAACTTTAAAGCATTCTATACGTAGCTGAGGTTGATCGGGACAATTTGGACAATAAGTTGCTGTTTTCTTTAAATTCTTTTGCGTCTTTGTTCGGTCCATTCGACGTCTTCTATTTGCATAACATAGTGTGCATGCGCGTCTAATGCTTCTTCCGCAATCATTTTTCCGAACGGCGATATTATGCTGACTCCGTCGAAGACAAGGATGTTTTGTATTTTCAGACAACCCTAATAATTTTGCAGCTAATAATTGTCTAAATATTCTAAGATTTATATCCTTCGTTGTTGCGATTTTGTAAACCGTCGAAGCGTGTACAACAGAAATTCCCAGAAGGAGTTGAACGCCAAGTTTTCTGAACCATTTGATTCCTTTTCTAATTTTGGTGGCAAGAAACCATTCGGTCGGAATAATCTATACCACACTTTCCTTCATTATATTCAACAACAGCTAGTGGTTTTAATGTTGCGAACAAACGAAACGAGAGATCATTCTTTGAGATCATCGCTTGAGCGACTCGCATTACTAAAATATCGATGGGAGTACCCGGCAGAGAACGCTTGGTACTGCGGCACGCGTGGCCTGACGGAGATTTCCTCGAAAACACGCGTGGCAGTTAACGTGCTATTCTCCTCGTAACAGCGGTCTCCGGGTCACGGATATACAAAAGAAAAGGTGTAAATTTTTTCTTCAAGTGATTACTTCAACAATTCGGGGAAGCGTTTGACAAGTCGACTATAAGTCGCTTTGAGAACACGTGGCACAGATATTGGAATTAGGAAATATCGTTAAAATAATGGTCTTTGAAGAAGCCAAGGTCGACCAAGTACGTAAACAAGTTTATAACGTCCGACCCAAAACTCCCATCGCGAATAATATTTTCATCGTGTCTCGCCGTATTTCCTCTAAGCGATATTGTTTTGTCCCTCGAGGATCACGAAGAAAATTAAACTTTAGAATTGTCGCGGTTTAGAGAGATTATTGGGAAATTACAAAAGTTTGCCATCTCTCAAACTTTGTAACTCCATTGGCTTAAATAACGTCCGTCGAGATAGTTTAGAAGCGTTGATATAATACATTTTGAAGGGTTGCGTTTCATCAACGGTTTCGTAAAAATCCCCCGACCAAACTTATAAAGTCCACGCTATCTGCTGGGTCCTAGGTGACGCCGTCCGACGTTCCCTCTTGGTCCATTTAATTGGCGCTTTCTATTATCAAGATCGTCGAATGGAACACGAAGAATGGCGTAAAGAAACGATCTACGAAGAATCGTTCTCCTTCTCTTTACATACAAATTGCTTCTCGGTGATTTCTAAAGTATCAAAGAATCTATTCAACGTTTCTATAACACAAAGGCAAATCCTGCGCATTCATATCGCCGGGAGGTACGCTTTGCTGCATGCGAAAAGTCTTATGCCATGGCACGAAAGCGACCTATCCAGAAATTTAGAATTCTCGCTGGCACCCGATCGCAAAAACTGGTTACCGGGCCCTCGGCGTATCAAACATCGACGGGAACTATCCAAGAAAGATGTCACGTTCGGTAAACAATCCTCTCATTGGAATCGGGAATCGGTAGAAGGCGGATCCGAGCAGTCATAGAAATTCAAACGAGCATCTATTGTCCCAGGCCAGGGGCAACTTCGTCGAATTTCGCCTTTGTCCTTCGATTTCACAGTGTAGATTATCGCATCTTCGAGATACCAGGTAATTACGGGTATACGGAGTGAATTTAAAATGCCCTTGATAATTATTAAAATTATATGGAGAAATGTTTCGGAGGAAAATTGAATGGCCTCAGAGGTCCGTATAATCCGATGTTACTCGTCTCCCCTGTAACTGGGCGCGTAAAGATCAAGAGGTCAACTTGTATTTTTTTCTCCATAATTTTGTTTCTTCCTAAAAGATCATTGAATTATATAAATGATATAAAAGAAAACTTAAAATCGCGTTTCTCTGAAACACCTTTCAGAAAGTTCTTGCAAATTTCAAATGAAGAAGACTTCTGCTCGTTGCGTCTTCAGTTTTACATTACGTTAAAATTGTATAAATTGTCTAAAAGATTTTGTCAATTTCTGTTCCAGTATTACGAAAAATGTAAAAGCGTGGTTAAATCTGTAATCGTTCGCGACACTGTATTAGTGGATTAGCAGATAAGTGTAGGATTATTCTGAAACAAACTAACTGTTGCAATGGGATTTGCAAACACAGGATGATACCGACTTCGACTGTAGCCTATTCTTGAACCGTGGCGTGGAAAAATTGCACGCGATAACTCTACGGATTAGTTGGTAACTTTCCGCCCGTAACTATAAATCCAACGATCGAAGATTTGAAACGTATCGAGACAATCTGAAGCCGCGGACAATTTGGACGATCGTTCGATTCAATGCAACGTCCGATAGATTTCGAAATAAAGGATGTTCGAGTAAACATAAGATGTCGAAATGAAAGAATGTTGGCAAATGGTACAGCATGCAAGAAGAATCGGAAACGAGCGAAAGGAATCGAAACGATATTTAAGAAAGCGTTGTAACCAGAGTGGGTACGCGGTTGTGTTAGAGGGAAAAGTATAGAAAGAAAAGAAAATCAGAGGAAAAGAATGATCGTGGTGGCGACACACGAGTGATGGGTGCATCTAAACTTTTCGTAGAATAATGGCATCGCAAACGGAAACGACCCGCTTCTGCCAACGTTCCAGTGCATGTTTCAACGGGCAGGAAGATTTCGAGGACAGTTTGCGACCACGACAAACGAAACTCTTGTGAATTGCGGCGTGAGAAACCAGACGAAAGGAAAGCAAGGGAAAGAGGCAAAGAATAATCGTATTATAAGTATTAGATTGCAATCCTCTTAAGCGCTCTCGGACGGGCTGTATGTGCTGTGCTTTTCATAAAGTTGCAACTGTTCCTCCGAGTCGCAATCTTGTGGACGCGACTGCTGTTGATAGTAGATTTAGTAAGCAACGATCGTTTAACGTGGTAAAAGGTTTTACAAGATGTCTGAGAGATTTTATTTCAGCAACATGCAGATAGGATACCCTATGAATAAAAATAGAGGAAAGATTTTACATAAATGTAGATTCGTCGATGTTTCTTTAGAAAGTTAGCATGAAAATAATTCGTTTGGTTGGTATACAAACACCATCCTCCACGATGAACAAACTCAGCATCGGCTCTTTCGACAAGATTAGCAGATATCGTATCAGCGGATTTTTGCTTCTGGAGAACTTGAAGGAGAAGAATTAATACGCGATAGTAATTAATATAATAAACCTATCGTTATATATGTACTATTATCGCAATTATTATAAAAATGTAGATGCGTTTTATAAAATTAACGTCGACTTTCACGGAGGCTTGATTATGTAACTCGATCGATTTTGTGTGCAGCTACTCATTTTATTCTCTTCAAAAACAATTAATAAGAAATAATAAGAAATTCTGAACGCATTCACTGAAACAAAAGGAAACAGATCGACAATTGGTTAGGTAATAAACTCGATACTTGATCGAATATCAATGCTGTGTTCTTAAAAATGGGCAACAATGTGGAATGGAACTGATATAAACAAAGTACGACTCTATATTTTACCGAGTGAAAAATCAATCCGCTACTATTTCCTGTTTCTGTTAGAACTTTTTAATACAGCATTCACGAATTTCTGTTTGCATAGCATATTTTTCTTCTATGTTGATATTTTATGGAAAAAATCTCCGTACGGAAATTTGCGAACAAACTCGTTGATAGTGGAACGAAAACTGTTGATCATTTTTATAGACCAACGTACCCTTCGTTTCCAAATATTCTTGCTTGCTTCTAAACTATGAAACAACAGAGAAAAATAGACCCCAGTATCGTAGAAACGTTGCATTAGCAGCGCACAAATAGCGATTTACAGAAAACCATAAAGAAAATTTATACACAGACTTGAACAGAGACTAATTCAAAGTACACAACCGGTGTCCTACTTGAAAAAGTATCTTCGCCGCGCGTACGTACAGCGATAAACGAGGCAGGCTCCGTTTGCTGGCAACGATAATTTCGCGACTGAAATTTCAATCGATTGATCGGAATCGTGATAAAGGTGATGGGCGCCATATCCGGGATGGCACGCACACACAGAAAAATGAATATTCATCTTGGCCATAACGCGCGCGTCGACAGCTTTGTTGCCGATCGGTGATTATTGATTCGCGTCACGCCCGCTGGAATTGGCCGAGAGAAAGGCGAAGGGAAGCGGAGACAGGACGAAAGTATGTCCATAAAAAGAAAAAAGGAAAAATAAAAAAGGAACAGAGGAGGCGGGGAGAAAAAGCGAAACAACCGATGAGATACGCGTTAGTCTCGTAAAACGCGATACAAAATTACCGATAAATTTTGAGGATAGCGCCCGGCCGGAAATTTATCGTGATTGATAACGCCCGTGCCATTCGTTATCTCGATTTTGTCAGCTACTGAGGAAAAAACAGGTCTCGCGTTACTTTTCGATCGGTGTCCGCTACGATTTATAACATTGCAAAACCAATAGTTCGGCTGCGTATTTGACAAAAAGAACTCCCAAGGACGCGAGTTACGAGCCACTGTTTTCGCGTCTGAAAAGCTGGCGCTGCTCAAATTTATCGCAACGTTTCCCAACGCGTAATTAACAGACGCGTGCACGATGCCGCGCGCCTCCAATTTCTATGAACCGCGAACCACGAAACGGTATAGGTCATTTACGATAAAGGCGTAGGCGATCGAACACAGCCTTATTTCCTACGTGCATTAACGCAATTGCAGCACTCTACACGGTCTATGGGTGATTTATGGCGCGATTCAACGGTATACTGTCCCTCTCGAATCATCATCCTCTTGTTTGTTTCGACGTGGTCCTATCCAACCTTCGATATATCCGCCGCTATCTCCGCTAGAATATTTATAACGCAAGGGCTACAATTAAACGAAGATTAAAACTTTTTAACGACGTTACCGGCAGGATTTAATAACGCTGCAGCTAATTTCCATTATTTAATCACTACAGACGCTATAATCTTCGACGATTCAATTAACGTTCGTACGAGAAAAAACAACCACGTACGGTCGTTTTCTGTTGCGTTTTTCTCCAGGTAAATGCGAGCAAATAGTACACAGGCAACGACGCATTACCTTCTAGCGTTTTCTTTGCTCAATTAGATGCGATAACGAGGCCAATGAAATACGCCAATTTGTCAAATACGAGAGTAAGTTTCCTTTCTGCGTTTCCAATTTCGAAAAGCCAGCTAAAATTTCGCCGTACAGCGTGAATCGCCACCGACGCTGGTAATTGCTTTCACAGGAAATTAACGCGATCAACACGCTCGTCCTATCGGCCTGCCGAGCTACGAAACGGACGACGACTGAAAACGAAAGGCTGTCCCATAAACCGCCGTCACTATGCCGTGTACCGTGAACGATTAAGGAATTTTTGGCTTTCTTGCAATTTCTTAGAAATTCTCCTTGACACGTTATTCGCTAGATTATCCGTACGTGATGCGATTTTTCAAAGAGCAGAGTCTTAACAGCACGCAGATGTTCATCCTCAAAGTTGAAATTTGCACGCGTAATTCCTATAGCAAGTCGCTGTGAACGCGACTTCTTCGTCTAATTACGGAAAAACAGTTCTTACGATGTCGTTGACGAAACCAATATGTTGCGTAAAATGGATAGAAGAATATGTTTTTCCAATTTCAGTTCCAACCTCGCCGTTTTCCAACAAAAGTAGCGCGAAGTCTGCAATGTCGATAATTTCCGCGTCCAAAATCCCGGTTTTTAAGATTCTTAAGATTTTTAAGGATTCGCAACCTCGCTGTATCGCAGCTCTGTACGGCAGAGAATAAGTAAATCGATAGTGAAACAGCAGTCGCTTGTATGTTTTTTTACAGCGAACGAGACGCACACGATTTTACGCGATTTCAGTTCAATGCAGTAAATGAACGACTTTCCTCGCTACTTTTGATTCAACCAATAGAATTGGTTTCCGTACAACGACTCTGATTGCTCTCGGTCGCTTGTACTGTGGTCTTCGGTTCATCCTTTAGTACTCTCGATAATTTCCAATAATTCACTGATTAGCTGATATCGATAGCGCGTATTTTTCGCAATCGTATTTCGCTTATTCTTCGCGTACAACGCGTCAAATAATGGAGATAGCATTGAAGAGGAAAAATGGAACAGAATTCTTAACAGGAAGCGATAGATGGCGAATGCGAATGCATTATAATCCGCAAGTATGGAGGATATTTTTGCTGATACTTAAGATACATCAAAAGAATTGACGTAGGAAATGAAAAACGTACGAATTAACAGATGGAAGTTCTTATGAAAAAAACACGGATACCTGCTAATATCGTCTGTATTCACTGCAGAATGAATTAATGAAAAAGGAAAGAAATATTTGGTGGATTTTATGCCAGTTTGTTTAATTATTTCTTCATCAAATGTTCTATAGGACATACATAACATTATTCTAGACGATTAATTAAATTAGTTTTCTAATTTGCTTCGCGTGTTTTCGCATATTTGTGAAAAAAATCTATACAGGCCTGGCTCGCCATTAAACGTAATTTCCTATCCCTACAATGTAATTTCCTACAGCATCCATTACCATAATTCAAATTGGACGTTTTCTTTATCTCAGTGCTGTCTTCTTCCGCCTCTTGTGCGTGCTTGTTTTGCATTAGAAAAATAGAAAACGTAAAATTATGCACGCGATCCGAACGCGAACACATTTATAGATAATAAAAGTAAAGGAAAAATTCAAATTACACTACGACAAATAAAACCAGCAGAAATTGCCAACCACTTTCTTCCTCTCGCTTTCCATCGTCTCGTTCTTCAATTTCCACGTCTTATTGTTCCACTCGTTATATTTTTCCTCGTAATACGACGAATAATTCTCGATTGCCAGTAACGACGACTTGCAACTAAATTGCTACGTCCATTAAGCATCGTTTCGGGATCCTAGATCGCGGAAGAACAATGATCCTCGTGCAGGAAGTTCGAGGGAGGCACGAGTGGCACGATCGTAAAGCTAAAAGAAGATCGTTGCTTGACAAGACCGTTAGCGTGACAGGTGAAACTCTGAGCCACAGCGTCGTAAAATCGCGCCGGGAGAGAGTAAAACGTTCCCGTGGATTATAAATGAGGTTTCGCCTCGCTTTCTCAGCCCTCTAACGCGTGTTTGTCCTCGTCGACTCGCGACTGTCAGCCAGTTAGGTATCGGCAACTTGCTCGATCGATGATTACAAACGATCGTTGATTACTCTGATAATCGACCGTTGTGTGCAGGTGTTGGAATAGCGCAGCCAATCGCGTGTTTCTAATGTACACAGCGAGGCAAGATTCGTCGTGTAATCGAAGCGAGCAAGATCCCTATGGTTCGAAATAAGACAAAGTTATATGGAAGGCTTGGTTCTTGAGAAAATCGCGTCTGAAAATTTGTCAAGTATACGCTATCGCTCATAAGCGTCCGGATATCAGATCGTTTTGCATAATAGCAATGACATGTGTAGTTGATTAAACTGTATCAAAGGATAGAAATTAATGATGAATCGAAGGCTTCTCGTAAACGAGAACAGGTTTTGACAGTCTTCCTAACAGCTTAGAAGATCCTTCGGCTCTAAGCTGACTTATTATTCGAAAATCGAACGTGCAGATTGAACCCCCGAAGTACCGACACACGTTCATGAATCAGCCAGTGTAACACGATTAAAAGTTGGCAAATGATAATATGGAACAATGTTTAATTAATATTTCCTTAATTAGGAATTATACACACGTGCTAAAGGGAAATGTCGCTTAATTAAACAGGACGTTTTCTCATTAGTGTCGCAATAGGGTAAAGTGAAAAAGCTGTTCGAGATAAAACAGCGTTGAATTGGCAGATGACTAAAAATGACTAAACCGATCCAAAGAAACAAAGAGGCGTCTGAACGAGAAGATATGGTAAAAAATGTGTACTTTAAACGAGGCATTCCGCAAGGAAATTCGGACAGTTGGATGTTTGTTTGAACGTAATTACCGGCAAATAAATTCCTCGATAATTCTTCGTACGTATCAAAATATTAATTCGTTATCAGTCATTCGTTATCTTGTCGTCGACATTTCTAATCGCATAAATCGCTTACAACGAGATGGAAGATACAATTAATGGCCTAAATGATTCGCTATAAAATGCAGCGGATAATAACTCGCATAGTAAGACACCGCAGCACGTAAGCTGCTTATGCAGCTTTTACACTGTTTTCTATCTGGTTATACTGCAGACTGTCTGCGTACAATCGTTCAGCTTGAAGGAAAGAGAGAATACAAAATCACTGCATTTTAATCTACATTTACTGCATATTCCAACGCCTATTTTCTTATATCCCCGTGTTTATTATATCACAATAAATGGGAACTGTAATTTGAATAAGTTTAAAGTCTAAAGAAAAAGAAACCAGGCTAACGTAATCGCTGTATGCACCTCTTGGCGATTCGCTATTACCGGGATATCCAAATTGGTAATTCTCGCCAGGCTGTCATTGTATCAGTCGTAAAATTATCATGTGTACTGCAAGATTCGATTCGCGTTGACGCCAAACGAGCCGCTGACAGGCGAAAGCGTTTAGCTCCGCTTTGTGAAACTTTTGAAATTTTAATAAAGTTGAAGTTAAAACAATTGTTCACGAACCAAAGCTCTCGATTGCTGCGTGCCTTATGAATTTTCTCTACTTTTTCTTTCGCGCGGTTAACCGATTTTGCGAAAAAATCAGTCCAAATAACAAAATGAAACGGCGTTAAAAGGAACAATAGCGAAATCCAGCTCCTTTTTCGTTATAAAATTTGACAGGCGTATACCGTTTCCTTCTCGACATGGCTGTTTCTCGGAAGCCTCAAACAGCGTTAGACGAAACAGCGTTAAAATGTATCACTGCTAAGCGTGACCATATGAATAGAGGCATAAACGATTTTTCATTCATCGAGCTGACGTTTCAGCAGTTAAGGCTGTCAGGAAAACTCTTCTTTGCACCGGCACAAAAGAACGAGAAAAAAATAGCTCGAGTGAAAGCTCGATTCAAAAGGTTTCCCATAGCAGTTTCATCGAAGCAAAGGATCTGCCCGAAACTCGCACTGCTGCAAATTCATTCGTGTACGCATTACAGTCGACATTATTTCCTATCGTCGGTACAAGCACGTCTGATGTTTAAAAGCGCGAGTGCACTTAAGTTTGTGTCTGAAACGCTTTATCTTTATGGCTCTTAAATGAAGAGAGCAGGAACAGGATGTACGGACAAAGGGATCGAAATATGCCCTTTTGTAGCATTCCACCATGCATAGTTCCATATTTCTCTTTGTTCATACTTGCAATTTCTGGGTAAAAATCACTTAAGAGGACGTCGGGTAACAGAAGATTTTATCGGTTCCATCGAAATCAATTAAAGCAAGCAGCGACGCGTCGTGGGAAAAGTTAGATCAATATTCATATTCGATATTCCGATAAACTTTCCAATACTCTCATCGCTCTGTGCGTTACATTTTTATTGCCAAACGTAGATCGATGTAATATTTAATTTATTTGTTGCGTGTACTTATTAGCTAGCAATTAAAACGTATAATCACTGTAAGTTCACTTGTTATTTTAGCATAATTTCCACGGACTTAGTCCTCTGATCAAGATTTAGAAGTTTGACCTAAATTGTACCACAGCAGTGTTTAATCAACGTCTTATGTTTAAATAACTTTCCAGTACGCCCTTCAACTATGTTATAGTTATTCTCGCTTACATATCTGTTATCTTATACATGTAAACAGGAGGATGAAGTGGAAGGACAGAAAAATATTAGCAAGAATCTGATGTGGAAACGAGACAAAATCAACTTAATACTGGAGAAAAAAGATGCAGACTATGTAAAGGAAAGAAGAAGACCTGAGACACGTAACAGAAGAATGTGAAATAACGGGAGGACCAAAGGACATAGAAAAGACACTGAATGAGACTGGAGAAGGACTAACAGGATTAAAAGCAATAATAGAGAAGAGAAGGGCAATACAAGACGGGGAAGGACAAGAAGGAAGCACAGCAAGGAGGCAAAAGGCCAAAAGGCAAATGCTAAAATGCATTGCATAAAACGACGTCTTCATCATTGACGATTGTAAAGTCAAAATATCTGAAGATGTTCAGAAACCAAAAATATTCTCGCATTGCATGGTGGCAATCGGCAATCAAAACGAAAGCCTCTCATGTACGATGGTTATCGGTAACCAAAGAAAATTCTGTCATATTTAACGGCTATCGGCAATCGAAAGGAAAATCTTTCATCTATAATATCGGTAATAAAAGAATTTTTCCTCGTATATAATTGTTATCGGCAATCAAAAGGAGAAATCTTTCATCTTTATTGACTAATGGCAAGCAAGAACACTTTTATCATATAGAACGATTAGCCGTAACCAAAATCAGTTAACATAATCTACTAATTATTATAGTGCAACTTAAATACTTAGAAGGGAGGATGAAGTGGAAGGACAGAAAAATATTAGCAAGATTCAGATGTGGAAAGGAGACCAAAGCATGTGAAAGGAAAGAAGAAGACCTGAGACATGTAATAGAAGAATGTGAAATAACGGGAGGACCAAAGGACATAGAAAAAACACTAAATGAGACTGGAGAAGGACTAACAGAACTAAAAGCAATAACAGAGAAGAGAAGGGCAATACAAGACGGGGAGGAAGGACAAGAAGGAAGCACAGCAAGGAGGTAAAAGCCCAAAAGTTGCGATAGTTTTTAGTCATTAGTTTTTAACTTTTAGAGATGGAATAATTTAAGAGAGTGCAATACAATAGAGTGGATAAGAGGGGAGGTAGACATATAAGAAGCGAAATAGGTATAAGAGATATAAAACCAAAAGTTCGAACTAAGGCACGAACTAGGTAATAATAAATAAATAAATAACAAAATACATGTAAACAAAAATCGATGATAAAACATCGCTTTGTATCGGTGTAGTTCAGTATCAAATTTGATCATCGAGCTCTTACACTGACGCTTAAGAACAATTATTACTTAAACGTTATTGATATTTCATTAATCCTACGGTGTTTTCTTAATTACGTCTTAATACTTTGCTAAAACTTTTTTAATACAAAACAAGTTTCCAAAGATTATATTTTCGCTGTTTAATAAAGCTTTCTGCGTATATGCACTTCGGTCAATGTTATATTATGTTATATTGTTATATTCGATTATATTTTCCATTCGATTTTATTATAAACACAGCATTGCCCGTTTCTCTCGAGATTCGCCAATGTTAACTTTTTCCCGATTATTAGAAACCCAATGAAACGCTATAGAGATTAGATTTACAGTTACGTAACGCGGTGTCTTTAAGAAAGGAGAAAACTTTTGAAACACTGTCACTGAAGTTTTTATTTAAAAATTTCCTAATGTAAAATTTAGCACCAGACTTTCTCTATTCACCTGCGCTACCTGCATAGTTGCGATTTCCAGAAACTTCTTGCGCTCCCGGAATGTTTTCTATCTACCTATTACCTACTCGAATTCAGAGAACGGTAAATTAAAGAATAGAAAGTAGATATTACAGCTCCTTGAAACAATCGATTATTCTCAGAAGCGAGTTTTATAAATTGCTGCATTTCTCACAAGCAACTTTTCAATGTTTGAACACCATAGGCATCTCGATATTTATATTTATATTTAGTATAACAAACAGCTATTTGTATACGCACGCCATTCGCTTGAATAAATTTGTCTACGATCATTATCATTCTTGAAGCTACACTTGCGGCCTTTTTAGTGATTTCGTTTGTTAAAAATGATTCAACTGAACCGAAAACCTTCAAAACGTTTTCTTTGATCATTCGTAATTCGAGAACTAAAGTACATTGGACGTACCAAGATTTTTACTTGTTTTAGATTCACCAGCTGAAGCGTTGATGTGCATTTATTATTCGCTGTGTATATTAGAATATCCAGCAATTTAATATGAAAAATGCTCTACTCGTATCGGTGTTTGTATACGATACGTACATTTCATTATAGCACTGACATATCACAAGGTATCCTATCACAATTTTCAAAATTCTACGATTATTTTGATCGACTAGCGAAACGACACACACGAAGAAAGCAAATCGATTGATTCTGCCGAATGGCAAAGCCGAAGTTTCTCAGCTATTAATTACAATAATTCATTTACACAACTGACTATCTTTCTGCATGCATTAGAACTTTGGAAACTTTGATATTCTCGCTGACGAATTATATCGATTGTTTTGCATCGCACTTGGAAGGAAATCTGGAGGTTCGAACTCGGTTAAAAGGTGTTCAGGCAACGAACCTCGTGAAACTTTCTCTTCTGTTCCTCAAGTTCCTCGGCTACAGATCAAAATAATTTATTCGCATCATCGACGATCTTTCTGCGTCCATTATTTTGCCTCAACTTAGGAACTAATTAAGCAGAGAAACTACAAATCAGAGAGACCGATTTACGACAAATTAGAAATCATTTATTTTGCTTTTAACTTGGAAGATCAGGCGATTCGCGGTCGATCGAAAAACGTTCGGATAGAAAAGCGTCTGGCGAAACTTCGCCTGGGAGGGTAAAGGGATCGGTGGCACGCAAAACTGGCGGCCGGGCCAGCTGAGATCGGAAAGGTGCCCAGAGAAGAAGAGAAACGATAATGAGAGAAACTCCAAGGTAGAACGAAATTCGAACTATCTTTCGCTGTTGTTCGTGCAGTTCGAAGGAAACGCCCTCTCTGGTCGCAGCAGCAACAAAACGTGGGAAAGAGCGGTACCGGTTAGTTCTCAGAGATAAAGAGTCTCGTTTATAATAGCTGCTGCCCACTGGCCACATTCGCGTCTCTGTTCGTCAGTGTGCGTCGAGCGAATGCCTTATCGTTTGATTCGCTTCGTTTGCCGAGTTCGCTAGCTGGTAGAGAAAGGCAGGAAATCGCGTCCGTGGTTAGGCTGGTGAACACGTGCGCGCACATACGCCGACATCACTCGCCAACTACACGTAACAGAATTTGTTGGATGCAACGGATTCCATGTTGTAGTTCGCGCGTCGTCGATCTGTGCACGCGACCAGCCGAGAAAGTTGGAGACAACCGACTACTTAAGTAGACTAATCGCCCTCTCGACCCGTTCATTCGATCGCATTGTGGGAGAAAAGTTGCGAGCGCGTTAATTACAGAGAAATTATCGCACGGCCAGCTTGTGGGTAGATTATTGTCGCGGAGAAGGCGTTTTCTTCTCGAAACGTAGCAAACGGGGTTAAAAGCAATCTTAACACTCAGTCAACCGAATAGTGGGAGAGTCCCTTTTTCACTTTAGCAACGCGTTTTCCTTCTTTTTTGTTGTTATTATCAGTTATCGTTTACCTGTGTAGCGGCACCCGACAACGGAACTTTCCGACGGTTTCGTCGATACGAAGTACATCACCGAACGCGCGCGCGTGTGTGGGGATATCGAGAGGCGACAAAAGAAACGAATCGGATCAAAGAAACATTCGAGTTTTAACCGCCAAGTGAGAATAGACGAGTTGTAACCGAAAAGCGAAAAGTGGGTTGGAATTGCACGAAACGAGTTGGAGGCGAGGATTATTAACACTTTACCGACCGATAGCCGATTAACCGGTTTTTTGTCGCCGACGTTCACTGACCCATAGCCTATTAATCGGCTTTTTGTAGTCGACAATCTTTCTCACTATTTGAACAGTAATTTGTTATTTAGTACTAAGGTGCCTTGCTCAGGTGCGTTGCTTTGTAAGCTCCTAACACCAATCTAGTAGTGTTAAAATTAATTAAAAAGTTCCACTATCAGTTATGGCTAAATAAAGTCATAATCGAACGATAAAAATATTGTAAAAAAATATCAAAACGCATCGTGAATTTTTAATTTCACGTTCAAGTCGTGTTATTTATTTCTAGTCGTCTTTAATGTTTGTAATTTTACCTATTCCAATGGTGTTAAAATTAATTAAAAAGTTCCACTATCAGTTATGGCTAAATAAAGTTATAATCGAACGATAAAAATATTGTAAAAAAATATTAAAACGCATCGTGAATTTTTAATTTCACGTTCAAGTCGTGTTATTTATTTCTAGCCGTCTTTAATGTTTGTAATTTTACCTATTCCAATGGTGTTAAAATTAATTAAAAAATTCCACTATCAGTTATGGCTAAATAAAGTCATAATCGAACGATAAAAATATTGNTAAAAAAATATCAAAACGCATCGTGAATTTTTAATTTCACGTTCAAGTCGTGTTATTTATTTCTAGTCGTCTTTAATGTTTGTAATTTTACCTATATTTCTTTATACTTTTAATATATACTTTAAATTTGATGTCTTGTATAAACGACACGTGAAATCGTTAAATAAAGTCATTACCGCAAAATATGATTCACCACTCAAATAATTTTTTTAGACTTATTTGTTTTTTAAGTAGTGAACATTAGTCCTCGATACTTGGAAAAATGCGCTGTGCAGGCTAATTGTTAAAAAGACACTTGCTCGTTACGGGGAAAGAAGAATTTTCAGCTACTTTGCATGTTTTACGAAAGACGAAAGCGTGGCGATGAAGTGGAAGGAAGAAACTATGGCTGTTCAAGCGCGAAAACTACATTTTTGTGGAAAACGATGCTCCGTTCAGCAAAGTGTTATTCATTGACAAAATATAACAAGACTCGTTCGTTACATCTACTATACTGCTTCGTATGACTTTACAATATCTTTATTTCAATACCTCGAGGACCTGTCGATTAAAAAAAATTGAAGAATGTCAGGTAAGAAGAATTTTGTATTTTAAAAAAGGATGTAAGTCTATTAGTTTCCTTAAAAAGGATGTAAACGCCAGTAAAGATTTTCTTGTTTGATAGGATAATTGAGGTTTATGAGATTTATGTGCGCACATGTTCAAGCATGAAAGACGGTGACACTTATAGCCTAATTTAGGGAACGGATCGTGTAACATAAATCCTATATCGCGTTGGAAACGCTCAAAACCGCATGAATTATCGTGATAACTCTTCCGTCCATATTTTCTGCTTACGCTCTTCGTATAAACAACCATTGCAAGGAAAAAAGGATGTTCCTTTTCTCAATGGCACTTGTAGCCTTTATTATTTCCACTCTTCGAGCAACGAGCACGATCTCTCTCCAACATGTTTGATCAAACAGCAATAAAAAAGAATCGAAATTCGTTTGTTACGGGAAAAGAAGAATTTTCGTCCAGTTTGCACGTTTAAGAACGAGAAAAGCACGACGATGAATTTGCTTCTTAGCATCGAATACGTTTTCTGTTGGAGATCCTTAGCAAGCAGAGATGACAAAGAATTGAGATTTGTTTGTTACAGGAAAAAGAGAATTTCCGTTTAGTTTGCAGTGTTTAAGAGCGAAGAGACTGGAAAATTGTTTGTCCTCGAAAAGAAGAATCTTTGTTCGATTTTGAAATTTGAGAAACTTCCAAACTGTTCTTAATTCTAGTAATTCTAGCAAAATTCTAACATATGTAAAAAAATAAGGCACAGTAAATATAACGTTGAAAGTATTCATATGTAAATTTCATTATATATTCTATTGTATTTTATTTATCTTATTTTATTGTATCGTAGAACGACAATCACGATTTTCCGACCAACTACTCGTTACGTTAAAAAATATTTCAGAGACATTCGTGTCGTCTACAAGGAAGATGAGTACAACAGGAACTACAGAAGGTCCGCCTAAACAAGTTTGAAAAATGGTTATGAGAGAAACACGGGAATTAAAAGCGATATCACTACCACGACATTTACATGAACTTGTTATTCGACTCGAACGACAAAAATCCAGAGACCCCGCAAAGCTGCTTTCTCCTATAAACCAGAAATTCACTTTGAATTAGAAATTTAGTTTATTAGCGAGCCATGCTGATTCTGACAGCCAGAATTGATTTTATCTTCGCATGAGCCAACGTTGCAAAAGTGATGGAACGTCGTTCGAGTGTCAGGAATACCAAGTTCAAGGCCAGGCATTTGTTCGTTCCGTTTCATTGTCTGAATAACCTCCTTACATAAAAATGAAAGTGGTTGAACAACTTATATAAATCTATCTTATACAAATATTAAAATCCTTATCTTTCGTGATATCGTAACAACGATCGATACTCTTTACGAGAACTTTAATAACAAAGAAAGGAACAGAATATATCTAATAACATGCGAGAGTTAAATAGTCTAATAATCGCATAAAACGCTATATTTTATTACAACAATTTTTATTATAACAACCTGAAAAATGATAATCGACGAACGCGTAGAAACAATTAAAATCGGACTCACGATACGCCTATCGGGTAAACAGGATTCTTTGCGTTGGAATTGGCTGCGAGTCGCGTTGTACCGAAGAACCGAGCGTAAATAATACGCCGACTTTCAGAAAACAAGCCGGATTAACGGAGTAATGAATTCCCAGCGAATGAAAAGAATCGTGGATTGTCCGTGGCGAGGAAAAAATCGCAGTGCCCTTTAACCACGGATGTCGGCAGCTTTGAGAATGGCGATAAGTTGTCGGGGAATACAAGCCGGTGGTTATCCTCCGTACACCGATTTAACGGCGAATTTGCCCGTGGTTAATAATAGTTGGAGCAAGGAAAGTACTCGGACAGCCTATTGGGTGGCACGGGTCAGGTGCTCGTAGAAAGTGAACCGTATACTTGCAACTTCACAACGAGAATGAGAACGTGAACGTAACCTGTGTCTGTTTGGCTTCATTGGCTATCGAAACGTGTCTCACTATCGTAAGCACCGATTCTACGAGCTACAGGAAGGCAACTATCGAAGGAAATTCGACGTATCGAACGATAGATACACCGGCGTCCAACCGAGTCACCAGACACTTTCCCACTTTTGGCAAGATCATTCTTACAATGCGCATTGCATTAGGTCGTCCGAAAAGTTTCTTTCGTCTTAGAAGGAAATAACAGACGCGCAATGTTTCTTGTTTTATATTAGTTTGTTGAATTATGCACGAACATAATACTAGAAATATAACAAGATGGATCATACCTAATCCAATAAAATGATAATAAAACAGAAATTGTTGCTCATCTACTATCACCTTATGAAACGAAAGAAACTTTTCGGACAACCTGATACATGCAGCGGTGACAAAAAGTATTTGCATAGCATTGTATTTGTTGAAGTATTTATGACGGATACTTGTGGAGCTTTTACTACCTGGGTATCCGAGTACTCGGTTATTGTGCGAATTTCTGCCGAAGAATCGATTACGAGCAGAATTTGAGCCGGTCGAGTATTGAGATTCGACTTTTCTTCCACGATTACTCAAACACACACGAAGCTTTCCTTGCACGCCTGAATTTGGATTAAAGAGATCAACTTTAATTAAATTTACTAATACAATGGGAGCTTGTTAACCAGACACCAATTAGCTGCGAGTCAACTCGCAGAAGAAAAACGTTTATCCGGATCTAAATGGGGTGAGTATCCTAGCAATAGCACGAGGCCTAATTTATATAATATAATAATTACACAGCGGTGGATTTTAACGACGAAACTCTGCCAGTATATTGTATGCAGCTGAAACTAATAATAATAAGCGGTACAATATTGACAGCGGCTGAAAATGGAACTTATTACTCCGAAGATCATTTCTATGTTGCTTGGTTTCAGTAAACGCGTCAGTAATTTCCTCTATCGATTCATTACGCGACCTCGTATTTCGTATTATCGTCGGACAGTTTTAATAAACTTTTCAACGAGCTATGTTCTTATAACATTTTTCCCTTCTTCTTATTTCTAATTTTAATTAGATCGAAATACTTTTGACATTACGCAATTTCAACATCCGACGTAAACGCTAGCTTCCTTTCACGATACATTTAATTTCGCAGTATGAAATCGCGCGTATTTCAATTCCACTGAGCAGTAACTTATGGATAAACAATAAAATATCATTGCAAAAAGTCGTACGTGTTGTACGTTACATACGTAAATTCCAACTTTGACCAGAATATGTCCGTACGAACGGAAATACACGTATCGAGCTAATTGTAAGCCGAATCGCGTTTCGTTATCGTTCGAGCTCGTAATTCGTTTTTCATCGACGACGCAAAACGTGACTATCCGCGTCGCCCGGCATGCCGCTAGGTACATAATCCCCGATATTACGAGCCTGAATGAGAGTTATTAGTGGACAAACGGTTTCTAAAGCTATCGATCGGCGCAAGTCGCTCGAGTGGAAATCCGAGGCACGTGATTTCCTTTTACAAAGACAGGGCACAACGACCGATAGTCGGCGAGTCGATCTTGGCGTCGATATTCCAGTGACAAATATCTCCTCTAGAAAGCAAAAAAAAAAAAAAAAAAACAGAAAATAGCGATTTTAACGCTAGTTTTTTTAATTTATCTTGAAATTTCCTATTATTTATACGATAATTTTCCTAATAAATAAATTCATGGAAAGTGAGCACGTAATTTGTTTCTTCGTAGAGTGGAACATTGGTCGTGTAGTTGTTCGACGAAACTGAAAAACTGACGAAAGGTGGAAATCCGAGGCACGTGATTTCCTTTTACAAAGACAGGGCACAACGACCGATAGTCGGCGAGTCGATCTTGGCGTCGATATTCCAGTGACAAATATCTCCTCTAGAAAGCAAAAAAAAAACAGAAAATAGCGATTTTAACGCTAGTTTTTTTTTAATTTATCTTGAAATTTCCTATTATCTATACGATAATTTTCCCAATAAATAAATTCATGGAAAGTGAGCACGTAATTTGTTTCTTCGTAGAGTGGAACATTGGTCGTGTAGTTGTTCGACGAAACTGAAAAACTGACGAAAGACAGAGTTGATCGGTTTGGCTCGCTTATCAAGAAGAATTACGCATGATTCTCTTACAAGATTAGATAAGATTAAGAATTTCTCCTTTAATTCTCGCGGTTTCCAAGGCACGTTCGATCCTGGTAAATTCAAAGATTTCAGTGATTTAAGCAAAGTCCGGTTTTTCTTCGTCGAACTAGAACAGAATCGATACACTACACGGAGTTTGAAGAAGCAACCGCGTTAGCGTGCACGTTGAGCGCGGATCGATGTAATTTTGTTTGAAATGAACCTTTCAACTTAACGAACGAAGTAATTTTCAACGACCTCCGGAAAGAGGCAATAAAAAGCGTTCAACTTTCAAAAAGAAGTATCCACCGAGGAACGTGCAACGAGTTTTCCGCCTGAAAACACTCCACGCTTTCCCACGCCCGAATCGTTCAGCGAATCGCAAAAACCACAGCGAATGCGATTCGATGCGAAATACAGAGGCACAGAACATGTATAAAAACCAAGCAAATACGATATTCGCGTTTGCACTATCCAGGTCTATTCAAACTCATCCAGCCGTACATAAACATAATAAATAACGCAAGATAATTTCATTAACGCTGTTACATTAACTAGCGTTTCATCAAATTTCATTCGAATCAAACACTTTAATAAAATCGTTCGTCTATCCAAATCGCACCACTAAATTAAATGAAATTAAACGATCCGTTTACAAACCGTGCGTTTTCCTGAAATTCATCTGTCATAATCATTGCGTATAATTATTGTTATTCATCATCAGAGGAATTTTTACGAAACTGATGGGAAATTTGAAGGACTGTAATGCGCAAAATTATATAAAATATTCAAAGAACGGTAATTTCTTGTAACATTCATCAAACGAATCTGTATCTACTTTCCATTTCTTTGATTACGTACAGGGAATTTAGAATTCTTAGTCTAATTGTTCGAATGCTTACGAATGCTTTTGCAAGAGCGGTCGATGGATTATTCTGATTCGACTAAAGTTGTGTTTGCCAGCCGAAAAGTACCGGCGCGTACTTTCCACGTATCGCGTCGCTCAACGTGGCGTCTGTGCCTGCCGGAAAAAAGGCAAGCAAGAAGAAGGAGGATGTAACGAGGTCGACAAGAAAGCATCGAAACGAATTCGTAACGCGTGTCATCGCGATTCACAGCTCGTGTGCTCAACGCCTAACCGAGTGCGCGCCATACACGCCGAATAACGAATGAATCATAGGAACTCTCGCCACGGTGTATACACGAAACCGCGGTTCACTTTCTCCTCTCAGACTCGTCCTCAATTACACGGAGCCGAGACCGAGGCCCGGTGTAATTATACGGGTGAGGTGGCACCGAGCAACCTAGTGAATCGCGCATAATTTCTTTCTTCCTCTTTTTTTCTTCTTTTTCTTTTTTTCGGACTGCAAGACCCCTTTCACTCGTCTCGCGCCAGCGAGACCCAGTTTTCTTTCTCTCGAAAAGACTAAAACGAACATTTTCTTGTTTGTTTGTGACAAGCGTTTCTCTGCTTTCTATTCCCCCCCACTCGAGCCGCATCAACGAAATCTTCCGCGCGCATTCCGCTATACGCCCGCTATACGTGCGGATATCGCAACTTGAGGAAAATTGTCTAATAAAGGAGATCGTGACTTTTTAACGAACAAATAAAAGGCACTCGTAAAATGGAGAATGGATCAATCGTAAAGTAGAATTGCCGATGTATCTGTAAAATAACGCCGATTTTCGAACAAACCAAGTTTGCAGGAGTATCTCGTTTATTTTTCAGACTGAAGGTTCAACGGGTGTAAAAGTACGTAACAGTTTAGCAGATACGCGCAATTGCGAGTACGCCTGTTATTCTTTGTACGGAACTTTGCATTTGCTTCTTTAATTCCAATTGTTAACGATATCTAAAATGTACAGGCGATATATTGCCTTGCTTTTTGTAGTACACAGCCTTTTCACGACGAGGAGCTGCGAATTATAAAATTTCTCAGAAACATCTCCGCGATCAGTTTATCCACTTGGAATAAACTGTTCGGTTAACTAAGAGTTCTATAGATAATTAATATCTGTCAATTTATCGAATATCCTTGAAATTTCCTATCGAAATTTTCATTGAGTACACTCGTAAAACAAATGCAAGAAGAATCTGTCGAAGAAGAAGTTCTACCGTAAAGTGACGGCCGATATTTCCACATTTCTTTAAACTTTCAGTTTATCAATTTTTCGTTAATTTCCTAATAACTGAATTTTTAAAAAAGAGCTACGAACAATTGTACAGGTGTGCTATATATTTGAGGATTAATTAATTTCAAGATTAACCCATAATGATCGTTTAGTATCGTGAAAAACTTAAATACAAACTTAGAAATATATTGCATTTTATTTTGAAAATCGATTAAACGTCATTAAATCTGTTTTATTTCTGTCAACTATGTAATAGATATATTATAATTTACGTTTCTAGAGATTCCGATAAATTTTCAGAAATTCTTATATTCGCGATTCATCGATTATGCTTTCTAATATGCATTTTCCATTGACTGTATGACAAAAGCAAAATTTATGATTTTATAAACTTTGACAAATCTGCGAAAGTTTCACTTAATATTCCGACATCCATAAACTATCGGTATACTGAATTGTATTGATTTACTTTGGAGAGTAAGAGAACAATTATGGAGAAATTAATTAACTTTGTTCGCGCCGATTATTCTATGACTGTTTGCAGTGAATATGCGAAAGTTTCATCATAGCGTCTGAGCACTAAACTCTCGACTTGATTTTCCTGTTGAGAAACGAATGTAGACATTGCGGCGCATATGAGGTTCCAAAGGGTTACGGAAGGAGGAAATTTAAACTAACAGAACTCTCCGATTTATCTCGTCAATTGATTACGTACGTTGGAAAACAAATAAAATATGCGCCAGCGGTGAACATCAAATATAGAAAGACGATGCCATAATGTTGTTAAGGGCCCTATTTGAAAAGATCTGTATAAATACACTTAATGCAGATTTATGTAAAATTTCAGTAACCAGGTCGCTATACTTACGGACGAATAGAAATTTCCAAGAAATATTTCGACGAAAAGAAGCAAATATCCGTTGCAACAAACATTTGTCGTATATTCTTTTCTACAATATAATTTTATCGCATGATTTTTTGTCAGGTAATAGAAATTAAGAGAAAAAGCGTTTGACTAATTTAATATGAGTAGCAAATAATGACTTTAAAGAGTTAGCTTCATTATCATCGCATAAAATAGAACACGCAATCTTTTCTCTATCGGTAATCAACTTTGCCACATTAAAGGGTAAACAGTAGGAAATCGATTTACTTCCATAGCTCTTCCGTGGGGTTTATTAGGAGCTTCAAGTAGCTAGCTGCTTCTTCCGAACGTTAAGGATCACACTTTATCGGCGAGGTATTTACTTTAATTCCCTTACAAATTACCAATGAATCTTAATCTTTCTATAAAAACAACTACTATTATGATATCTACAAGCTCAACATATAATATTCAATACACTCGCAATAAATATATACCGTAAAAGAATTATTACTAAATATTTATACAATGTCCCTGCAAAAACAGGGGCCAAGTGAAAAGAATTCAAAAATGCAAGCAACTATGTAATAAATTTCAGAAAAATTGCTACATTGTATATCTATGTTCATTCGATATGGATCATTCTGATTAGAAAGTTCAAAGAAAAGAAACCTATAGATTTTTAGATAGCGGAGAATGATTCATATACGTTAAAAAGTTATCTTCTTAAAGATCTGCGCACTGTGAACGAGATTTTAAATAGAAAAAAATAAAGAAAAAACGACCCTTGACACAAAGAAAGATGAAGCGAAGAAAGTGGAGGACGATGATGACGAGGTAGTATCCTCTGGAAGAGGAAATGACAGGCATAGTGCCGTAGTGCCGAATAGTAAAAGTCGGAGAACAATGGATAAACGGAATGGTACAGCCGAGACCTTTCAGGCAATCGGGTAACTGGCAAAAATTGTGAAACACAATGGATAGAAGAACGCCTTCCCTTCTGGTCCGCTTTGCAATTCCCCCACGTTTCACCGAGCATTCCCTAACGTAACCACTTGTACAACCCAACGCGCCTGCGCCCCGGCACACCCACTTGACCCCGAAGTTAAAAGAAATTAAATTATGTAGGCTCTAATGTGTTCTCCAAGGCATTAAATGGTCTTCATAAGCTCTGCGTCGACATCACGAAATTTGTATCTTCCAAATGACCACTTTGTATCGGCGATATTTTATTTCTAATAGATTAACGCAACGCGTTCTATCCGCGCGTTAATCTTTGTGACAATTATTGACGGCGTTACTTATCATAAATCAATGATTAATACGATTAATAATCGCCACTTGAAGAGGTTGGTAGAATATTAGGTACTAGAACGATGAAGAAACGAAATAGAAATGTCTAAAAAAGATAAATAAGAATTACAATAAACTTTCGAGAAACTTATTATAGAAAATATATAACTTTCTAAGTTCGAATGTTACTTACTGTGCACTGACGTTCCATTACGATTTTGATATAAAGTCAATGGGATATCTTATCACGATTATAAAAGTTTTAGTATTGTTTGTTACAACTAGTGAAATAATACAGAGAGAAAACAGATCGATTAATTATGCCGAAATTAAAATTTGAATCTTTTATTTAGACTTCTCAGCTATTAATTAAAATAATTTATTTGGATTATTGTGATTGGCAATCTCTTTTGCTCAATTTTCATTCTTCTTTATTATATCTTTTAAAAATATTAATATTCTTATTGAATAAACTATAACCATTTTGTTTGCATAGAATTGATAAAAGATTGTATTAACACTAACATGTTAAGTATGTATATACTTAATTCGTACATTTGTCGTTTAACGGGTGAAATTTTCATTATACTTAGAAAATATTTGCAATTATTATACCTCAACAACGATATGTTATATTTGAAAAAAGTTTCTTCAATGTTTTGTATAAAAATGTTGTTATGGAAAAGCAAAAGGTAACTCGAAATTAGCAAGTTACATAGGAAGTAGACATATACAGCCATCTGGTGGCGCATTACTCAAATACATATAACAACTGTTAATATCGATCAACGATGACCCTAGTTGGCATGTCATCGTCATTATTTATCATTGCATGCTAATAGCAAATAAACAAATACAAATTAACATATATTACGTTATTATATTACATTATATATAAATATTATATTAATGAAAACAAAATTAACTAATGATATTAAGCTCCTCTACAAGATTAAATATGATTCATTAAATAAACGATTGTTTTGATCACACACCTTGTAAATTGTCCAGCATATATGACAGCAGCTTGTGAGTCCCAGATGGTTCTCCATATAACGCCATTATTTCCTTGCTAAGTGGATTTCCCTGTAGTCCTAGCACTTGTAATTGGAACAATTTTCCTAGTTCATATGGTAACACTCGGAGGTAATTTTGGTTTAACAATAATTCTCTGAAATATAAACAAAACATCAAAATAAGATACATAAAAAATTTAATATGCGTTCAATTAATAATTCACGTTATCTTTTTATTAGATAATGGATATAAATGCAAATACGATCATACCTGAGGTAGATGAGGTCCCCCAGTTCAGCTGGCAAACTCCGTAATTTATTGCTACTGAGATCTAAAGCACGTAAGTTGACTAAACGTCCGATCTCAGATGGTATCCTTTGTAAACTATTATCATTGAGATACAAAGCCGTTAGATGAGTCAATTGCCATAAATTTGGGCTTAAATTTCTTATACTGCCTGTTATCTCCAATTCTGGCCAATACGATTTCTTTCCAGAGTTTGCATCCTCCGTAGACATAAAAGTATGTGTACGACGTGGGTTGGAGTTTTCATACTTGTCTTTATGATTGCGAGACATGTTAAATCCTACACAAATATTGGAATAACATTTAAAACTATTAAACATTACAATTACGTAGCTATAAAACATACAAATTATATTAAACGATAGAGAATTAAATATTCACATCAATGAAAATATTATATAGACAAATATTTTTTTAATACTTCTCAATGTGACATACAAATGTTACATAATATATCAAATACAACAATTTACATACATAAAAATCTTAATTTATTTGCAATTGCTAATAACAGAGTAATTTATTCATTTGTATGTAGGTTAATTAACCCAAAATAAAAAATATACAGTATGAGGAATCTTTTGTAAAAATTTAAGTAAAATATAATATGTTATACAATAATGTGGTTGTATTATCAACTGCGTGTAATGTTTATCATATCAATTATGGAATTCTCCATTTTATATTGTGCTTGATTTATTCTTAAAATTGTAAACATTGTAACAGATATTCCTCAATATCTCATTGATATTATATATGTTCAAAAGAAATAAGCTTTTAAATACAGAAAAATTAATTTGGAGTAAAACATAAAACCATTTGACATACAATCTTATTTCATCTTTCTTAACACACATATGCAATATTTTATTACCTAAAATATTACATTACTTTAATGAAAGACAAAGTATTGTGTATGTTCTTTGTTTTGCTGATACTATACGAATAGAACTACAACATATTTTTGGAAAAGATACAGACTTTTTCATATTTATAACTAAATACTTTATATTATTAAGAGAGAATTTATTCAATTAAGAATGCATCATTCATAAATTCTATGAAAGTAAATTCATAACCTATGAAGTAAAAATGTTCATTTCTGAATGCTTAATACCCGAAACATAACCTCATTACATTTTACGAACGTAATGATCAAAAGATCTATAAGAAATGCTAATATAATTTTTTGATAATACTTCAAAAAGCAGTTTATTTTTTAATGTGGACAATCTTTCATCTCTACACAGTTCATATGCTCTGTACGACAAGTTTCCGCACTAACATACATTTCTCTAACCGGATAGTTTCCCTACCTTTGAAATTTAATACGAAACCCGAAGGAAACTGTTACGCACCTTCATCTACCTCTTAGCACACACAAAACGCACGATGTGTTGATACCGAATGAAAATTTACGCGTAAACAAAACTACCTTGACAAACACAAATCCTCCATTTATCAACTGCACTGATCGCAAACTATAAGTGACCGTGATTGGTCGTGTTACCGCCGAATCTTCCCGAAGCAGCCGACACCAAACGATCGCCTTAAATTAAAATTTTACTAAAACAGAAAATGTCTAGGGACTTTAGAAATTAACTATATATACAATTGCTTTCATTTATAAGATAAGATAGAATAAATAATCTTATATTAGCATTTATATAAAGAATAAATTTCAAGTTTCGATTATTAAAGCATGCTTTCATTATATATTATATATATATATATATATCTACTATAGGCGCTCTCTATAGGAAGTAGTAAAGTACTATTTCAAGTACTGTAAACTATGAACTTCATCTTTTTAGTAGGAGGTAGTAGGTAGATTTTACGCAAAAAATAAGTTAAGTATAAATGTTACGGAATATAAACACGTGTGTTTTTGTTAACAATGCATAAATCCTTTCTTTAAGATATCAATGATTTCATCTCATACCTATTGCAAAATATACTTTTACTTAGTATAAAACTTTCGTACTATCCAAGCATATAAATAAAGATGGAATACAATGTCTTTCGAGGTGAGAATATTTTCTGATGTAACCTCTATTACTTTCACTTAATAATCGAAGAATTTTAATAAATTGATTTGAATTTGGCAGATTATTGTAAGGCCGAAAACAGTGAAGATGAAGAAATGAATCATGATCTACAATCACGGTTGTATGCTGAAATTTATTATACTTCAAATGATGTAGAGAATGTGGATAAAAAATCGAATGTTAAATTAGAAACCATTGATACAGCCGATAACAAACTTCGTACAGATGCAAATACTAGTAAAGTTTACGGTTTTAATGATACTCCTAGAAAGAATGATGCTGCTGGAAGTTGTAGCGAAACTTATATAAAAAACGAATCAGGAAATAATTCAACATCAATGGAAGATGATAGTAAACCAGATATTACTTCTATTTGCATTAAAAGTACAACTGAAACGTTATCTAAAGATATAACTAACAGAATCCCCAATGTACCTTATGTGAAAACGTTAAAAGAAACTGAAGAAAATATTGAGTCTGCAAAGAACAACACACAATTAACATGTCATAATGTAGAATATGGTAAAAGCAATTCAAATAATAATACCACTTACATTGTTGAAAATAATGTAAAACCAGAAATAAAAGATGAAAATGAAGAAAAGTTAGAAACCGTACAATGTATAAATAATGAGACAACTGCAAATCAATTTACTCATCCAAATTCTACAAAACATGATGATGATAAGAACAATGAAAAATATCAGAGAATTGTGTGTAATGAAAAAAGCAATGATAACATTCTGAAAAAATATGAATTTTCTAAATCATTTATCAATAAACTATATCTAGAAAAATACGAAAAGTTAAAAAAGAAACTACAAGAAATGGAAGAAGAAAAAGAAAGAAGTTTAAAAGAAAAAGAACAGAGAAAAATAAATATCAAAGAAAATCAGCAGAGGCAAGTCATTATTGAATATGATTCACATAGCACAAAATCTTTATATGAAACAGAAACAGATACGAAATACGAGATACTTTGTAGAACTGACAAACTGCAAAAACCCATCAATTATTGCGAAGAAATAACAGTGTTAACATCAGACACAGAAAGTGATTCTGAAGAATCCATTTTAGAAGTACCGATTCCTCCAAAACCTCAACCACCTATCATAAATTTACAGGACTCAGATGAAAATTCTGAAACAAGTAGTAACAGCGATACAGATGAAGAATCTTCATTCGTTATAAGAAAGAAAAATAATTTGATAGAAAATGTTAAAAAGAAAGATTCTATAATTGATCAAGAATCAGATAGCTCTACCTCAGTTATAGATTGTACTAATGATGAATCAGCAACAGAAGATATAATGTTAAACTGTACAGAAATACAGAAAGGTGCATCAAGTATAAAAGAAATAATAGAAATGAATAAAAAGGCTCAATCAGATCAATATAATAATAAAGGCAAAAGCTTTTGTGAAAAAAATAAGTCTATTGTAAGAAATGAAATTCATACTAAAGATCTTACTAGGCCTGACATGTTATTTAACAATGATAAACACAATACATTTGAATTTCAATTTCCATTAAAAACAGTTAACGATAAAGATGTTATATATGAAAGAGACAAAAGTGAATCAGATAACTTTGCAGACGATGTAATGGTATCAGATTTCCTTAATTCTGAAGAACTAACTTCAAATAGAAACAATAATTATTTTGTAGAAGATGTAATGGTATCAAATTTCGTTAATTCTGAAGAGTTGACTACAAATAAAGAAAGTCATCTTGAAAAAGATGTAATGATGTCAAATGTTCTTCATTCTAAAGAACTGACTCCAAATAAGAAAAGGCATTATGATGATGATAATGAACCTTCTACAAGTGTAAAACAAAGGAGAAATACAGATAGTGGATTTAAATGTTCCAAAGAAAATTTTGAACAACATAATAGTAATGATAAGAGTAATCGAGATTGGGAAGAATATTTCTTTCGCCCTATGTCGGAGAAACTTAAAGCTTTCTATGAATCTCAAGGACAAGAAAATTTTGATATAAAGGAAATTCAGAGTAAAATGTCGAGTATGTCATTGAAAATTATTGTAGTCCTATTTTCTTCGTATTTATAAATTTATTATTTTTAAATATTTTTTATTGTAAATAAATTATAGAGGATCCAAGACTTTGGGCTATTTTAGATGAAGACCTGATGCCTGATTTGTTCAAACATCAGAGATACTGGTACATGAAATGTACTAATTGCTACCGACATGGTCATCAAAGACATAATTGTACAGAGCCATATAAACCTATTCGATGTCATATGTGTGGTGCACAAGGACATACAGAAACTCGATGCCCTCAGAAAATGTGCCTCACGGTTCGTAAATATATCATAAAAATATATTATGTAATAACTGTATAGTAATATGTTAATTTTTTACAGTGTGGTAAAAAGCAAGGTACATTTAGGAAAACTTGTGAGGCTTGTCGCATACTGTATTGTAACATGTGTAATGCTGTAGGACATAAATCAACTGAATGTCCAGATCTCTGGAGAAGGTTTCATCAAACAGTGAGTTTGTTGTTACATACAGTATAAATATTTTATGAAATTATGCACAATTTAAATATAAAAAGTAATTTTACTTGATTTTGTTTAATTTTAGACACGAACATCTGAGATAAATATACCAGAGAACTTATCTGAAGTTATGAAACCTGCGGATTTACTTTACTGTTGTAATTGCACCAAACGAGGACATGATTCTTCTACATGCAACGAGTATCGCTGGTCACAGCATTTCCCAACACCAGCTTTTGTATCAAATTATACAAGTGAATTACAGTACGAATATTCTGCTTGTGAAAATACTAATGAAGATGTAATACCATTAACTAAATTAAAAAAGAAAGGTGTGACATTTCTTCCAGATGAGGTTGATTTAGACAGTTCTGGTATCGTATATTCATATGGAACATATTATACAAAAATGCCCAATGGCGAAGAAGCTAAACGGAAACTTTTGACTCTTGATATTCATCCTTCTCACATAGCAGGTCTTTTAAAGGGTCGCATTTCTCCAATTTTTTTGGATGAATTAACAAAAATAATTAAATTTGAAATTAAAATATATTACAATATAGATAACGAATTAATGATAAGAGTTCGATCTGCAATACATCTGCCTCAACATATATTGGAACTTTTCCTTTATTGGCTTAAACTACATGATGAGGATAAACTCCTGGATATTACTATAAGTCTTCCCCGTAGAACAAAACAATTGCAAAAACTTTTGGCGAAAAAACTACATGAGTTCGAACAGAATTTAGTAGATCCAAACTATATTTGTAGTCAAATAGAGGAGCTAAAAACATCGATGACTACTATTAAAGACCTCGCAGTATCATTTTCTGTTGCAAAGAAGATCATAGACTATCGAGGCGATCTGATGAAAGTGTACCAGTCAAAACCTAATCATACTCATCTAGTAAAGAGATTAAAAAGAGCCATGAAACATCTGAAAAAGATTTCAGGCACTGAAGTGTACATGTCACATTATTTGAATATTATTGTTCTTTACAATAAAATTTTTGTACCTCGTAGATTAACAGATATCGAATTAAAACGTTTTCTTGCAAGATATTACAAAACAAGCGTGAAAACAAAAGATGGAAAGAAGAATGAAGCTAAGAAATTAAAGAAGAATGAAGCTAAGAAACTAAAGAAGAACAAACTTACACCTTATGAAGAATTAATAGGAAGTTTACGAGAATATAATAAGAAAGAGAATACCATAAACAAAAGTGATGCATGTTCATCAAAAGATATTGAAGCACAAACTATACAAATACCTAGCTTTGTATCCATTGAACATATTCCAACAAATAATATTATCCAATCTAATGACCAAGACGTAACATGTAATGCAAAAAACGTTTTTACTGAAACACACACTGCAGAAAAGAATGTTACCAAATTTACTGATGATACTGCACAATCATCACATAATCAGGATATTTCAAGTAATCAAATGACAGATCCTATACAAAACTCAAATGTAGTTACTATACCTTTTCAAAAATCTACACATAACAATGTATCATCAAGGACAACTAAAAATGTACCTTGTGCCAAAATAAAACCCTCAGGGAATAACAAAGAAAAGCATTCAGGAACAGAAAATAGTAATAATAAAGAAGCAAAAACAAATAACTTACAGGAACAAAATAACATAATTAATTCTGAAATAAGTGTTACAAAAAAGAAAAAATCTAAAAAAGCAAAAAAAGCAAAACTAGATCTTGAAAACAGTTTAGAAATTATAGAAAATCAAGAAATTGGAACTGACACATTTTTAGAAAATAAAGCTAGTGAAATTATAAATGAAGCTCTGGAATTTAATTTGCCATATATGAATAAAGCTGTTGGAGAAATTAGAAAAAGAATAAATGATAAAAACCTTAAACAAGAGCATATTGATACTTTACTAAGACTAATAAATTTGGAAAAAGATCACAGGAAATATGTAAGTTCATTTTATAATTATTTACAATGAATTTTATTTTTTAAAATACGATGTTAGTTATATGTTATTATTAAATGAATAAAATAAAAATCTATTAGTATTTTTAAAACACTACACTTATTAAAATTTTTGTCCAAAAACATTTTTTATAAAGTTATAAGAGAACTAAATAATATAGTCTACTTTTAAGTAATAATTTTTATATAAAACCATATACATGTACAGAATAGTGCTACACAGTATATAATTATAGTGTAAATGTATTTCTATTTAAATTAATACTTTGTATGTAGGTAGCTTTTATTAAAGACTGTTGACTTTCGTAGGTGTCTCGCATACAGTCATGTTAAAGTAATTTTAAGTTTCAAATTTGTATATCTAGATGATAAACATGAAACAGATCAAATATCATGTTTATTACAAAACTAATATATACAAATTATCTTTGCTTATTTCTTTGTAAATAAAAAGAAATTGTTTTCAAGCAAAATGAAACACGTATTTTATATTTCTTATCCTGTACATATTTATTTCCTAAAATATAATTATATTTGTATTTAAATATAAAAATTGTATTTAAATATAAAGTAAAACTCTGTATTTAGAGTTTTACTCTGATTGATCAGTTATTATATTAAGTATAAAAATAACACTGAGTATTGAATTTTTTCAATTTATTTTTGCTCTTAAGAAAAAAATGTATGATTTGTCCTGTATTCCAACATTCTGAAAATATCTTGTATCGTAGAATGAAATTTATATTTTAGTACATTATGTTCATATGTACATGTTGGTATTATACTGGTAAGATATGATTAATGAGTCATTTATGTCAATATAACTAAGTCAATGGTATGAATTATATATATTCTCTTCATTATTTCTTCATCGGTGGAGGTCCTCCCATAGGTGGTGGTGGTCCGTTCATTGGTGGCCTCATTGGACCCATAGGTCCCATAGGACCCATCATTGGTCCCATTGGCCCCATAGGTCCCATCATAGGTGGCCTCATACCCATCATTGGTGGCATTGGCCCATGTGGTCCCATCATCATTGGGCCTCCTGGACCCATAGGGCTGCCAGGATGCATCCCTGGGGGTGGCATCATACCTGGAGGACCCTGAGGTGGTACTCCAGGACGTGGTCCAAGATTTGGAGGTGGTGGAATTGCTGCTCCTTTGTTTGCCGCGAAAGGGTTAGATGCGATTTTTCCGGCTTTAAATGCCGCCGTTGTTGCATCGATTAGGTGTTGTGCTTGTTCCTCCATCCATTTCTGATAGAAGTATTTTACATTATCCTTGTGTTTACGGCCCTGACAATGAGTTTTTCGTACACTCGGCGAATCATGCGTTAGATACGTGTCACAATAATCACAGTAATATTTTGGCATTGTTTTTCCAACTGTACAACGTAGGAACGTGTATTACTTATAATACGTTGCACAATTTCTTTGTAATTGTATGAATTTCTCTCACAACTGAATGTTAATACTTTATTACAGGTTATGTACGCGCGTACCTATTATTAAACTTTGACTACAACCTTCGGCTACAATCAGAATGGACAAGTTAGTCGAAAAATTAAAACTCTATTAAACTCCCTCTGTTGGCGTATAGGGTAAACTCAAGTTCGACGTTCTGTTGTACTCGCATTAATTTATTAATTTCATTTAAAATAAAATTATCTATAAATTCTATAATCTTATGATAAAGGAATAAAAAGAAATGTTTACATAATATTTTTTAAATAAATCTTGCTAGCTTATTTTTATAAAATAAAATTTTTATGCTAATAAAATTTATGTACATTACTATATAACAGTTTTCTAATTATTTCAAAATTTTGGTCATAATAGTCTTAACCACAAATACATTAATCTAAAAAATCAATTCACGAAACTGTGCGTTATTGTATTAATATACACATTATAATTATATAGACAAATTTTAATAGATCCATAGTTTCAATTATCTAAACAACTTTTTATTATCTCTTCTACAAC
Organism: Bombus pyrosoma; assembly: GCF_014825855.1. Lineage (NCBI taxonomy): Eukaryota > Metazoa > Arthropoda > Insecta > Hymenoptera > Apidae > Bombus > Bombus pyrosoma. The sequence continues at coordinate 11,733,766 of NC_057779.1, forward strand.
CTTACCTCCTATACAAAATTTTAATAGAACTAAATAGATACATAATTTTGTATGCAGATTTGATAAAGTCTTCGTTTACAATTTTATCATCTAATTACGTATGCTATTTGCTTATGTATGTATTTGCCATCGGAAGCAGAATATAACACTCTTCTAATTGTCTGGATATCTTAAATAACCGAATCATATCTTTTGCTTCTTTCCTAAAGGAATCATTTCCATTTCTTGTATATTTCTCCTAAATTTTTTATAAAACAAAAGAACATCTGAATGAGCCCATACTTGTTGTTTATTAAAATCTAAAACTCTTAAAGATTGCAAACTTTGTGCCCTTGAAAGCGCTACATACGACTGGCCAGCATCAAAGACTCTTGCAAGACACATTTCAACACAATCTAAAGTTAAACCTTGACTTTTATGAATGGAAAAAGCCCATGCTAATTTTAATGGAACTTGTATCCTATGAACAATACTCCCAGTACTTGTTTTCAAATTCCATTTTTCTAGCTTTGCATGATATTGAACACCAGATTTAAATTGAACTACAGGTATATTCTCTACAAATTTAATAACTACCCCCCTTGCACCATTCACTAAACCATTAGTAACATTTATATTTTTTAACAGCATTACTTGAGCACCTATTTTTAATACTAATTTATCAGGAACAGCCAACTGCTGATTCAATGTGGCAGTCATTGCTGAATCAGAGTCTTGGGCCATATAAGTTTTTGATTCATCTTTCAACTCATCCAGTTGAAATTGATTAATTTCTTCAGCTTCATTAACATGAGAACAAAGTCTGGTTGCTAAAATGCCATTACTTTCTATTTTCTGTTTAGCCGTTGCTTTAAGTTTTTCTGCAGTGTCATCCGTCACTCTACCTATCCTAATATTATTTAAAATCTTAATAAATTCAGGATCCGTTTGTCTATGAACAGTTTGTAATTCATAATTAAAATGTACACATTTTTTCCATGCGTTACTTTGAAAACAAAACTTAGCTTTGTTTTCTTTTGAAACTGGTGGTAATTGAAAAAAATCCCCGCACAATATCAATTGTATTCCACCAAATGGTCTTTCATTTCTACGAATATGTCTAGCTACAGCTTCAATCTTATCAAAATAGTCTCCATCTACCATAGAAATTTCGTCTATAATCAGATGTTTTGTTCTTCTCCATGAAATAGCAGCAGAATTGCGAGAAGCCATTTGAAAGCATCTATCTAAATTCGCGGTTCCTAGTCCGATTCCTGCGAATTGATGCAAAGTTATTCCACCTATGTGACATGCCGCTACTCCTGTGCTCGCTGTAGCCATCGTGACATCAGGCGGGAGAGCCGCTATTATTTTTTTCAATAAAAACGACTTTCCAGTACCTGCGCTGCCAGTAAAAAACACATTTTTACCACTAAGTACCGCATTTAAAACTTTACTTTGTTCTTCCGTAATCTGTCCTACAGTTGGATTTTCGTACAGTTTTTTCGCAGTAGACGATTTCAGTGCACTTTCATCCGACCGTTTTCTTTTTTTAGCAGCGCTAGGGGATGGTGTCGTAATCGTTGCACGCGATACAGCAATAGCCTTTTCTTTAGCTTTATTTATTTCAGTACTTGTAACAGGACTAATTTCTTCATGGTGACCGAGCTTATTAGAAAGTAGTCTCTCCTTTAATGGATTTTTTACTGCTTGATCCGATTGACTTGACACTTTAATGTATAACGTTTTCAAAAAATTAATTAACTGCGATGTCGGTGCGTTGGATAAAAACAATGTACAATTTTCTTCTTTGAACTTGATAGAAGCTTTACCTTCAGTCATAAACTTATTGAAAACAGATATAGATCTCAGCGATAACTTCGTCAATAAATTTCCCTTTTCTGCACGCACTTCGATAAAAATTTCACGAAGATTATTTCTGATTAAACGTAAAGTTACTGTTCGATGATTTGTTTTCCTCAAAATCGAACCTTGTGAGTTAGTCTTTTCGATTGTAACGGAACACGTCACTGAATAACTATCTTGATCCATTTCTGCTTATGAAAATAAATTGATTAAATTTAGAAGGAAAATTAGTTGATCAGATGTTAGATACGATATTTAAGACCTTCTCGATTCATTGAAAACAAGATAATTACAAACTTTTCATACAAGAATATACTGCGCTAAACAACTATGTATGTATTATTCATATCCCCTGACGCCATGATCAACTGATTTGGCGCGATATTTACGCGCCATATCCTAGGGACATTTTTTACTCTTCAAAGATAGTTCTTCACTGTAAATGATTGGTCGTTACCACGGTCATATGTTCCGCTGCGATATCGCGTCGTCTATGTGGATTAGATCTAAATGTACTTGCTATTATGTTTATCTAATTAATTGCGAATTATCGGCTATGATTGGGTATGAGTAAATAATCAGCAGGAGGTTATTCTAAATGCGAAAATAAGTAAAAAGTGTTGAATAAAACTTTTTCACAAAATGTTTTGTTTTCGGGAGAAATAAATTTGGAAATTAATTTATAAACTGAAAAATTATATTTCATATTTTTTCATCTCCCGCGTCTTTAACTTTTGCATGTATGTGGGTTGAATAAAATGAGTTTTAGGAGGAAGCTTGAAATACTAACACTTTCTGAAAAGGTGAATGTAATTGTGCCTTCGTATGAAGCTTCTATATGTTGAATTTTCCTTTGTTAAACGTCTTTTACCCGGAGATTTTGATAAGTCGAAGCCTCTGTAACTCGAAGATTTCAGCTCTTCTCTTGAGATTAAAGTTACCGATATTCGGTTGTATTCATATTGGACCTCCCGCGATCGCGCTTCTGAAAGTCACGAATGCTATAGTTATACTTGCAGGATGCCGAGGTATAGATAACTCAGAGCCACTCGAGCTCACGGTGCTCCGTAGTACGTGGAAAGTGATAAACTACTAGAGATGTGGGCTACTAGTGGGCCTTCATGAGGTCTTGAAAAAAATTTCTCACGAGGTAATCTCGTGCTAGCTCGAGCTAAATGGGTCTTCGAGGTACTTGAACTTGGCTTCAGTGGTGTAATTTAATTTTTTAAGCGACTGGACCAATTTAGCCTGCAATGAAAACGATTCCATATAAATGCATTGAAACAAATGTCTTTGGATTGGGTTTGCTTGTCAGTGAATTTTCAGCTTTAAAGTCTTTTAGAAGAACGTGGCTACGGAGTAAGGAGACTGATGGATCCTCTGGCAAGAGGACTGACAATGACAGCAAGTCGAAAAACTCAGCACTTACTCCAGTACAGCTAAAAAAATTCACCAAATGTCCAAATTGGATAAATTGTGAATTGAAATTATTAAATAAAAAAAAAACTTACTCCAGAGCATTCCCGAAATTGAGATCACCGAAGATTGATATACGTACAATATTTTCTCCATAATTGATCGAAAATCGGGACTCCTTGGTGATGGGTTACATATCGTGTACAGGACTCGATTGTATAATGTATACAACATTTTGCCGAATTTAAAGAAAAGCAGCGCGAGTAAAAGAGAAAGGGTTCCGAGAGTCGACTGGATGAAAAGAAACATATCGGTTGGACGATGTTAATGCAACAACGGAACTTTTTTATTTTCTATGCTTATTGAATAAAACTTTTACCAATGTAATCCTGGGTTTTTTTTCTGATTAGAACAAGGATTAAACGCGGTATAATTTGAAACATGTTTGCTTATTTAGTGATATTAACTTATTCTCTTTCGTCTATTATAAATACGTGTAAACGTGATTTAAATTACATCGTGTTTGGACTCATTTTAACGAGAAAAATCTCATAAATACGGTAGTAAAATTTTAATTTAAAAAAATTCAGAAATAAGAAGGTTTCATTATTGTCTCATAAATAATTAGTATTTTTTCATGAACGATTGAATTCGGATCAGATTACATTACTTAGCCCCTTGGGGATGATAACCGATCAATTATGGGAAACATAGTGATAATCAGTTGTAAAGAAAATATTGTATTATCTATGTTGAAGTGGTCACCACTTCTAAGGAAACTCTACATCTGGTCTTTTTAGTTTTCTCAAGCACTGAAGCCATCGACAGCGTATAGACAATAGACTGGGACGAAGGCAGACCATAGATAGTTGACAAGCGACGATGGTGTAACATCAATCCACATCAGAGACCACACATCGCGGGCAAGATGGTAGCCAGATGTCTACATATCCTTGGCGCGTACCCTCAATAGTCTTAAGGACCCACCATGGTTCCTGGCATTTTCATAGTTAACAAGTTAAATAAGTCATAGTTAAACAAGTATCTTTTATTTTAAGTGCCCCTTTACATGTATTGTGTACTACGGGTTGACACGGGAAAATTGTCATAAACAAATCCCGGGATGGTCCCGTGTCCTTAGATACACCCACCCCTAGCTTTCCTCAGACACAGTATCGTCACTAAAACTCACTTATTTTCGATCCTTAGAATAGTCAATACATCTTTACCGGTTTCTACCTTTAGACCAGTCGCGTACTTGATTTATACATACCCATCAGTGTACACTCAATTGTGAATATTAAGTGAAAAATAAAGTTTAATAAAAAATAAAGTTAATAGTTGTATTACGGCTCAACTATCTTGTTTTCATCATATAACCCTCAAGTTCACGTGACAATGGCTTCGGAGCTTTCAGTTATAGGATAACACTGCTAGCATGCGGATCGGGACCAGCTGAAATTATATTCCTGCTTGTACTTACACTTCTATATTAAAATATATTTTCTACTTTACAATTTATCCACGCGTTCCTCTGTTCATACATCTAATAACCTCAACAATCTAATATGTACTAAAATATAGTATAATACATATTTAAGATGATAATAATTAATATTATTTGACGTTAATAATAAGTAACGAGATAACAGGCATATGTAGGTAAAATTCAGACAATACAACTCAAAATAAAGAAGGCGTTAACTCCAAGTACAATGCATCGTATACGTATAATGACCATCAAAAGTCTCTGCCTACACAAAATATCACATAATATTATTTTATTAAATAACGAAATTAAAAAAGATACAAACTGGCTGCAAATAAAGAATTGTATGGAAGTATTAGATTATTGCATAATAAATATCAGATTTCAAGCTCATGTGCCGCTACATCACCTCCCTACCAGTTCTTTTTTTTTTTTTTATTTCTTTACATTCACAATTTGTCCAATTTGGACATTCCCTACCAGTGATAACGTTTTTTCTTTGTTGTACATATGATCGTACGACTTCGCTCGTCGTTTTTCGTGTGCGGTTGCGAGAGTTCGGCATCTGCGGATTTGTCGCTCGATGCGGGGTAAAGCGTCGGCCGCTTGTTGTCGTTCAACGCACGGTCACCGCAGGGTCGTAGGCCTCCGTTCTTCTTCAGCATGACGTGCGGAGGCCATGTCCATGAACTTTTTCAATGGCCGCATCACTCCTTGCTCGGTCATTGTCTCAAATCCTGTCTTCACCTGCTTGCGTCGAGGTTCGCTGAAGATGGAAGGGCTGGCCGTGGTTTTTGATATGATGTACCACGCTATGTCGTAATTTGTCTCTACCGAACGAGTGGACGAGTCGCGTGCGAAAATTCGACGAGATGTCGGTGATACGTCGACTCACCGACGATTGTTTTGCTCGATAGAGCCTCAGTCGTGTCCGTGTATCGTGTTATCGATAGGTTGCTGGTCTTATCGCTGTGGCGCCGATTTCGAGGGTCGACCAGTAACCCATAGCGGCTTAAGAAGTCCACGCCGATGATAGGCGTGTTAACATCCGCCACGGTGAAACGCCGTTTCGTGTTCGCCGTAGTGGTAGGTTCCGTTTTCACACTCTCATGGAGTTCGAGTCTGCCAGTCTCCTTATCAGCTCCTTTTTAAGGTGTTCATACTGCCCTGTCTCCGGCGGGTCGAACAATATGTCCCGGACTAGCTGCACATGCTGCGCTGTAATATTTGTGACGGCTGTCACGTCCCGCGACCCGCACGATCCGTAGCGCGAAAGTAAAATTGATAATTTTTTTCAAATCAAAGTAATTTAAAACGTTTATTTGAAACCGTGTTTACAGTATTTCAAGTGAAAGGCACTTAAAACCGCTAAAAGTTATATCTTGCGACAACTTACCTAACTATGTCTTTGTATTTACCTAATTATATTTTTATAACGATATTAAGACAATTTAAATTGTAAACAAAGTCGGCAGTTGAACAAACGTTGGGGATCTTCCCAAACATTTTCAAAAAAAAGACCCCGACGTTTTTTCATCTCCGACAGATATAAATAAGTGTAGCGACTCAGAGAAGTCAGTAATAATAATTATTATCGTTCGTCTATTGAATATATTAATTACCGTTCGTCTATCGAATATTATTAATTAATTACCGTTCGTCAACCGAATAATTACCATTGTCTATCGAAGAGTCAGTTGTTATTTTGTCTGTCGAAGAGTTAGTTATCATTTTGTCAACCGAAGAATTTTATATCCGTCAGTCTGTCAGTCAATTGTCAATATCGAAATCGAGTAAGATTTGAATAAATCATTACATATCGTAAATTTACTTTCGAACAACTTTAATCCTCTCCCGTTAGTCGAAAGTGGAACTTATTTCCAGTTGCAATAAACGTCAGTTATCGCTACCTTCTGGTCGGAAATTAAATAGAACGTAACAACGGCAGCGTGGAATTTGGTCTTGTCGCTAGTAATCCGGGCAGCTTCGAATTACGACTCTAGCATCAAGAACCATAGCGCGACGTTGTGAGGCCAGAATGGTGCTACGCGGAGTAGCGTGTTCAACGCATCTATTCGATCTTGCCCGATCGACACACGGTCGGCTCCGCTTCTACTCGCCATACTGATTGTAACACGTTCAATTTGAAATTACTTTTCGCACGTTAGTGTCACCACTTGTGGAGGATCGTTGGTTGAGTTCTTATTTAAATGATGAGATATCTTGATATTGAAAACCGTCAAATATATTTTAAAATAACAGATACAGAGAATGTTCGCTAAGATGATCGGTACAAACTGATTCGCTAAAGACTGTGTATAGATCGCTAATAAGATCGTTTTAGACTGAGACTGATAAACTGATATTGATTCGCACGACTGACTGACTTCTGGAGAACATGGTCGTCTATTTATACTGATCGATGGAATACCGGAAAATTCAAATTCATCTTTGTTTGACGGTTACATGTAGCGGCGACATTGTTTTTCCCGGAGTTTATTTATTATTACATTATGTGTGTCCTAACGATGTTGATACTCCGAGGTAAAACAACAACATGATTTGAATTGTCCTCTATTTCATGTGCCGCTACAAAGTGTCTATTGCGTGAAGTTTTTAAATTTTCCAGTCAGAAGATTCATTCCAATTAATAACTAAACATTTATTCTAGAAATCGTGCAAATAATTGATTGACATAAATATTTGAATATAAGTTGAAAATTCGTAATAACTTAAATACATATATGTAGTGTCGCGGACATAAGGCCTAGGAGTTAGTGGGTGAACCACATACAATGTCGCGAGAGCCGAGGCGTTTTTAAACTATAAACAATGTCCCGAGAGCCGAGGTGCCGATGGGCCCGTAAATGTGTCATCGGTCCTTCAAATGAATAGTTTCAAAAAAAGGTCTACGTGGCTTTGGCCACGAGCGGTCGCAGAACACGTGTGTGGTGGGTCTACGGGAAGACAAAAGACATGCGAGAGCAGGGGAGTTTGAGTTGAGAAGTCGAGGACGGTGAATCGAGAAGTCAGAGAGAATGCGAGTTGCGTTGTCGAGAGAGTGTGGTCCGTGTGAGAGAGAACGTTGGATCCGTTGTGTCGAGAGTTGTCTAGATTGTAGCGTGTTATTGCGATTAGTTCATATTAAACTACCATCGTTTTTCTGTCTATATTTGTACAATCCATTCATTGTAAATAAATTACAAATACTAGGATATAATAACATTATATTCCATTGAAGATACTACATATATATTAGTTGTGTAGTGTATAGTTTCCTTTCCATCCTATTTGCCGATGTGCCTGTATATTTCCTAATCTCAAAAAATCCTTGAATAATAATTTGATGCTTTGTATTCTAATATTTTATAGGTATTTCTTATCATATCGTCTAATACTTCTACCAAGAAAGCAGAGTTAGTTAGTAATTGTAAATTCAAAAAATCATTATGAATTACGCTATTCCATAAATAATACCATGTCGACATATGCATGTAGCCTTGAAAATCCTAACATGTAAATACTTTATCGTATTCATTAACTCTTAGAGTGCTGAATACTCGGAGCCTATGCCATCCGTACGGACGGCACGCTGCCAGCGCTGACGATCGCTGTGGACTGAATACTTTTTCGCTATACTGAACTCTGTTGATTGACTATTCAAAGCGCAAATCGTAATAAGTTTTCCCTGAAACTATGTTCTCAAAGACTATCAACATTTTAATGTCTTATAGCATTTTACAGTGATCGAAATAAATAAAAGTCTATCGGTACTAACAATAAATAATTTCTAATTTAACTAGTTTAACTAATTTCAAACTGTGATCCCGAAGGAGATGATGCGGAGCATGCGTTATTCCACTGCTCTAGGTGGATATACAAGAGAACAGAATTGGAGAATTACGTTGGCACACCACTGTTAACCGTGAATTTAATCGAGGTGGTGACCAGGAAGGAGGAGAATTGGACGAGGTTCCAGGGATTATGCAGGGAAATCATGCAAGCGAGACAAGTATAGGAAAGGAACGTTGAGAGGAGAAGAAGACCTGCCTGAAAAGAGGTAGATTAAATGAGGGGTACACACCTAAGGCCAACCCTGAAGTAATGCCGAAAGGCGGTTCCGGGGTCGGTACTTGTACCATAAGAGGAGTGGATAGAAGAGAGCATTTTAGTGGATATGGCGTACCACTTACCGAGTTCCACATAACCCAGTGACACGGATTACTCAGGCTCATCAATGAAATAGTACTAGCATTAGAAAACAAACAATACTGTACAGCTCTCTTTATGGACATCGAGAAAGCATTTGACAAAATAAACCATGAAAGTCTGCTACAAACAATCAGAAAACAATTCCCGGAGCAAATATACCAATTAATAAAATCCTACTTAAACAGCAGAACCTTCGTAATAAAAATCAAGGAC